>NC_064634.1:190854795-191157826 GCF_023864275.1 Schistocerca cancellata
AGCCAAAAATATCATAGTTGATTTAACACTAGCCCCAGCATATGGAAAATATCACCAGGGAATTAAGGTAAAATTACTGAAATGGAAGGCTGCACCTGTGAATTATTCTCCAAGGTTGTGCAGTAAGAATGAGAACAACAAGACCTACATCAATGACAAAGAAATGGAATCCATCTGTCTCAGTTCAGAGCAACAATAAAAATTAGGGAAGATGCTTATAAGTATTTACATGTATTTGATGAGAAATCATGTGTAATAAATACCTATATGTGCCATATGGACATGATGCCATATGATATGTGTTACCAAAAATCCTGCTCCACTCTGTGGGTGAAATGAGAGGCTGTAGATAGAGAAATAAAATGAATGTTTTGTTGGAATGTTATTGAACCATCTAATGCCCTGTACTGTTGTCCTTTGTTGGCAATAAATAAACCAATGGCCAATTTCAGTTAGTCCTTGATTCATGTGTCATTAACAAAATAATTGTGCCAGTTCACACAAAACCCAAAAGTTTAGACAAGTTGTTGCATAAATTTCACGGAGCAAAGATATGTAGAACAGTTGCTGAAAACGTGTTAGATCTGTCAGAGAGCAGAACCAACAAATGTGTGTTACTACACAGAACTACACCCTATATTACCAGTTCAACTTCTAGCAAGTAGTACCTTTCGATGTTGCTGGTCCAGTAATCTCTGCATGAGGTGGAATTAAGTACTTAGTAGGCCTTTATGATCTTTTTTCGAAATATGTGAAGCTGTATGCAATAAAGGTGAGAAATCTTATGGACTGCATACTGACAGTTGGTAAACCTGCTGCATTATTAACAGATTATGCTTCAAACTATACATGAAAGAAATGGAAAAGTTTTCCTTCAGTATTGTAACATCAAACACATTTTGATATCAAAATTTCATCCACAAAGTGACACAACTGAAAGTACACTCTAAGGAAAAATAAAAAAAGGATGAATAACGAAGGAATTATCTAAATGGGACAGAAATTGGCAGATGTGATGTACATGTACAGACAAACAAATGATTACAATTTCAGAAAAACTGGATGATGTTGTTGGATGTCTTCCTGGTGGATAACATGCCAAATTATGTCCAACTGGCGCGTTAGATAGTCAAAATCGCGAGTTGGTTGGAGGGCCCTGTGCATAATGCCCCAAACGTTTTCAGTTGGGGAGGGACACAGCGATTTTGATGGTCAAGGTAGGGTTTGGCAAGCACGAAGACAAGAAGTAGAAACTCTCGTCATGTACGAGCAGGCATTATCTTCGTGAAATGTAAGCTCAGGGTGGTTGCCATCAAGGGCAGCAAAACGGGATATAGAATTTCGTCGATGTGCTGCTGTGCTGTGAGGCTGCCACAGATGACAACCAAAGGGGTCCTGATATGAAAAGAAGTTGCACCCCAGATTGTCACTCCTGACTGTCAGGCCTTATGGCGGGTGACTATCTGGATGGTATCCCATTGCTGATTGGGGCGTCTCCAGATACGTCTTTGGCCTGGAAGCTCATTCACCGGAGTAGAATTGTCTTCAGTGATGAGTCCCACTTCGAACTGAGCCCCAGTGACCAGCAAACACATGTCTGGAGACGCCCCAGACACTGGTGGGTTACCAGCTTGACTGTCACCCACCATTTGGCGAGACGATCAGAAATGCTGATCTGGGGTGCCATTCGTTTTCATAGCAGTAACTCTTTGATTGCCATTTATGACACTCTTACAGCACAGAGGTGCATCGACGATGTTCTTTGCCCCGTTTTTTTGCTCTTCATGATAAAAAATCATGGGATTACATTTCACCAATATGATGCCACCTCATCCCCCCCCCCCCCCCCCCCCCCACCTCACGCACATGACGAGAGTTTCTACTGCTGTCTTTGTGCCCGCCAAACCTTACTTTGGGCAGGAAGGTCGCCAGATATCTCTCCAACTGAGAACGTTTCGAGCATTATAGGTACGGCCCAACAACCAGCCCAGGATTTTGTCGATTGAGCACGCCAATTTGACAGAATTTGGCACAATTATCCCTCAGGGGGCCTTTCAACAGCTCTGTCAAACAAGGAGAATAACTACCTGCATAAGTGTCAGAGATGGACCAACGTGTTATTGACTTGTTCAATTTGTGAATCTCTTTTTCTTGAATAAACCACAAATTTTTCTGAAATTGTTATCATTTGTTTGTCTGCACATGTACATCACATATATGTATTTTCTATCCCATTTGGGTAATTCCTACGTGGAGGGTCGTTTTTTTGTGTTAGAGTGTATTTTCAGAACGTGTGTGAGTACACATATACGCTGCATGGAATTTATTGAACCATTTGAGGACATAGTAATTAACTTACCAATTTACATAGCCCCCTTACACTCTTCAATTTTTTAATGATTGGTAGAGAAACCCACTGCCACGCCTCCTGAAAGAACAATTAAGGGTGAGGAATACATAGATTGTACTCACAGAGTGGCTGCAATTCGAAAGAATGCCTATGACAAAATGTTAGGGCATGTACAAGAATATTCACCTGGGAAGGCTCCTGGACCTGACAGCATCCCGATGGAGCTTATTGAGGGTGGCGGCTTGCCTCTAAAAACTAGACTCTTCTCACTCATTCTATTAATGTGGGAAACCCGCAAGGTGAGCCTATCACAATTGCGGTTTATCGTATCGCGACATTGCTGCTTGCGGTAGTCGAGATCCGATGACTGTTAGCAGAATATGGAATCGGTGGGTTCAGGGGGGCAATACGGAACGCCGTGGTGGGTCCCAACGGCCTCGTCTCACTAGCAGTCGAGATGACAGGCATTTTATCTGAATGGCTGTAACAGATCGTGCAGCCACATCTCGGTCCCTGAGTCAACAGATGGGGATGTTTGCAAGACAACAACCATCTGGACGAACAGTTTGACACCGTTTGCAGCAGCATGGACTATCAGCTCGGAGACCATGGCTGCGGTTACCCTTGATGCTGCATCACAGTCAGGAACGCCTGCGATGGCATACTCAAAGACGAACCTGGGTGCACGAATGGCAAAAACGTCATTTTCTCGGATGAATCCAGGTTCTGTTTACAGCATCATGATGGTCGCCTCCGTGTTTGGCGACATCGCGGTGAACACACATTGGAAGCGTGTATTTGTCATCGCCATACTGGCGTATCACCTGGTGTGATGGTATGGGGTGCCATTGGTTACATGTCTCAGTCACCTCTTGTTCGCATTGACGGCACTTTGAACAGTGGATGTTACATTTCAGATGTGTCACGACTCGTGGCTCCTCTCTTCATTCGATCCCTGTGAAACCCTACATGAGCCGGCCTGAGTGGCCGAGCGGTTAAAGACGGTACAGTCTGGAACCGCACGACCACTACGGTCGCAGGTTCGAATCCTGCATCGGGCATGGATGTGTGTGATGTCCTTAGGTTAGTTAGGTTTAAGTAGTTCTAAGTTCTAGGGGACTTATGACCACAGCAGTTGAGTACCATAGTGCTCAGAGCCATTTGAACCAAACCCTACATTTCAGTAGGATAATGCACGACCGCATGTTGCAGGTTCTGTACAGGCCTTCCGGGATACAGAAAATGTTCGACTGCTGCCCTGGCCAGCACATTCTCCAATTGAAAACGTCTGGTCAATGGTCGCCGAGCACCTGGCTCGTCACAATACGCCAGTCACTACTCTTGATGAACTGTGGTATCGTGTTGAAGCTGCATGGGCAGCTGTACCTGTACACGCCATCCAAGCTCTGTTTGGCCCAATGACCAAATGTATCAAGGCCGTTATTATGGCCAGAGGTGGTTGTTCTGGGTATTGATTTCTCAGGCTCTATGCACCCAAATTGCGTGAAAATGTAATCACATGTCAGTTCTAGTATAATATATTTGTCCAATGAATACCCGTTTATCATCTGTATTTCTTCTTGGTGTAGCAATTTTAATGGCCAGTAGTGTAGTTTCATTCGTGCCAAAGAGTTGAATAATTATTCCATTAGTTACTCCCTCCTAGTTCCTGTATTGTCTTTTGTACTATCTAGTGCTGCATGAGCAGGCACTGACCTTACATCTAGCACACTGTTGGCAGAGCTACGACAACAAGTTTCCATTTCCACCGAATAGTCAAAACACGAACCTTCACACTAACTCAGGTCACTCTGTTTCTACACAGGCTGCAGAAGGTGGTGGATACGGCTCTCTCCAACTTCTGTTCAATTCTGGCTTAAATTTAACGATCACATGAACAAAGCTGCAGAAATGGCGGCAGTTGCAAGATGCTTAGGGACTACCTAAAACCACGCTGGAATTGTACTGTAGCAGACTGGTTCAGGAAAGGTGAGTCGTTTCAAGATATGAGAGTGCCAGAAATATGACTCACTAGTGACTGCAGTCATGAAAGGACTTCTACATAGCATCCAATGCAGATACGTAGTTGAATGGAAAGACTTGATTCCATGTCATAGACATCATTTCTATCGGATTGCGTAACAATAGAGATCTGAGAAGGGCGTGTACATTTCTTACAACGTCAATCAGCACACCGTCTACTGTTTGTGATCCTTCTCAATCAACCATCGCCTGTAATCCAGTGGATATACCGCAGAAACTATGACATGGTATCAAGACAGAATACGTCGCAAATACTGGAAAAATATCTAGCGGCCGCATGAGGGAATTGCAAAAAGTGATTCCATACCACGTTCCTTAGCTGAATCACTTTCAATATTCAGCGATTTTATCACGAGGTTGCATTGTGGGCTACGTGTAACCACACTGCTGGTCTGATAATACGCACTCCTATGATCACGGTCTATTTTCGGTGTCGCGGTATTTGTATGGAAAAACCAATTCATTTGGAGGTAATGCCATACCTCCATTTATAAAGCTAGTATAGCTTTTTACGTGGATACTTGTGTACACCTGTAGAACCATGACTGCTTGTGATAGTAATATGGTCGTGTTTTTTAACATCTGGTGGTTTGTAAGACGATTATGTCTCTCTTTCTAAGACACAGTGGTACCACTCGCAAGAAAACTTATGAGACATGTCCACCTATCGTTGATTTTCGGTCAGTATTATTTCGTATCACCAGCAGTCAGTTATTCGCAAAGTATTATACTTAGCAGTAGGGGATGCGTAATAGGTTTGCCTTGAGCATCAGGGTTATAAAGTATGTGTTTATGTTTTCACATGTGCAAAGGAAATGACTATGTCCAGTCGTAAGGAAGGCATGGATATGACATATGACGTGGAATACTGTGATAGCTAAGGGAAGAGTATGTCAAGTCATAAGAATGGTGCAATATTTCTATTTCCAGAGCCACAACCGTCAGCAGGATGTATTTCCGATACTTCGCTCATTGTCGAATGTCGTTCAACTGAGACCGTGATCGTGACATTTAATTGTAAGTACAGTAATAAAATATATAAGTGACCAGTTTCCTAGAATCATTCTCTGACTGGAGTGAGTGATTCTCGCTTCTGGCTAATGGTAGGAACTGTCCGAATGGAGATACCTGTTGGCTTGCAGGAATGTAGCTGACTTAACCATGTCTCCTCTAGACGGCCGAACAGCGCATTAATACTTAGTATGTGTTGGACACCTTTTGTGATCGCGTGGAAATTTGAGAAGATTCAGTATGGAGGTGTGGCTGCACATTTCGTGCCTTTATTCAGTTGAGAGTACATCGCTTGTGGTTTGTGCATCTAGCAGGTGAAAGACGGGTGGAAGACACATTTGCTGGTTCTCTAGACATGAGAAACACCTTAGTTAACTTTGTAAATTAAAGGGATGATTTGGAATCTCTTATATCACCTACATCGGTATTTGCGAGTGGAAATATCAGTTTTCTCTACTTTTTTCGGTAAAGGTCCTCGCAGACGGTATAAGTTTCTAGTTACTCAATGGTTTATGGCACGCTCCACCTGGCTAAAGTTTCGTGTTTCTAGAGAAATAATTTCCAATCTATATCTTCAGAATTATGTTGTGCGAGTGGTACTGCTATGCAGGCGATATTCCTATGTGCTTGATATCGAGAAGTATAGCAAAACTGATATAATATTTTGACAAACCATGCGAAATTACATATGTTCTTGTAATCCCAGCGTCTGGAGATGGGTGTAGAAAAGCAAGCAAGCAAGCTGGTTAGGACCAGAAACAGAAACGTCTTTGTGCCGAGGGGAACCGACCCAGCCTTAAATACAACAGTTCTGAGAGTAACTTTGGTCCACTGAGGGCGTTTTGGTCATGGATTGGAAGTGGATGACCACCCGACCTTGCGGGAAATATCTAGTGCAGCGAGGTGTATACCTATGGTGCAAGTGCTTGTTCTGTGTGTCTTTGTGGTAATATGCACGAATGTCTGGCGGTCAATAGCTATACAAATGATGTAAAAGGTGCGATTTTGTGTGGTGCAGGATACGAATTGTATGTTTACTACATCGACACGATATGCGGTGATATATTACCAGGTTGGAGATTGGTTACACATTCTAATTTCAAGCTCCCATCCTCAGTGGAAGAGCAGAGTAATTGAGTAAGAGTCTTTCCATATTTGACGATCTGTAGGTCAATTTGCAGGGTTTAACGGTTGGTGCAATATTGTGATCTGTACAAAATAGTTTTTTCCGCAGAAAGTCTCATCTGCAGGAAGAAAAAAAATGCAGGCAGTTCTCCCACACCAGCAGTATCAGTAATGCGGCCGGTAAATTCAATAAGAGCCAATCATAATGCTCCATTCATTCACAAGACATCCTTTGTGCTAGGACTTAGGAGCATCTACAAACTGATTCGAACAAGATGGAGGCATGGTATTTATGGAAAATTCTGAGAAAGCAAGAGGTCAAAGACATTTTGAAGCAGACCATCCATCTCTGGCAGGGATACTGTCACTCATAAGCCACTGTGGCATTAGGACATCTCCAGACCAGTAGCTGGGGACACCGAAAATTCCCGCCATTTTCCTCTTCTGTAAGACAGTGCTTCGAATTCTGGTTGCATAATTGCTCTGATTTCCCATTGTCTGTGCTTAGAGTGTGCTCTCTTTCCAAACAACAAGAATGCTTTTATGGTTAACGGTGTTTTCACGAGTGTGCACAGACATGATGAGGGCTTTTAACGGTGAGAACGTTTAACGTTTCTGAGACGTATCTTGACAGCAGGATGAACATTTCATGGCGATGCATCGCCACACTGGGAAGGTAAGCACGCATGCTTGGCTAGATGCAGCTGACATGTCTCATTAGGATCGCTAGGAGTAATGCATGCTGTGTTGTTCTGGGAAGCATTCTGCATCCAAAGGGGGGACTTGGCTGTTATTTACATAGATCTGTGACATCGGTATAACACTGAGAACCTTTCAGCTGCTTCGCAAACATCTCTCGGCGCTGGACCCACACCGCAGCAACAATGCCTAGGTGAGCACGTATTTCGACAGGAATTTCTCAGGTGTCAAGTATGAAAGGGATGCCGTAGCCTCACGCTTGCAGGACCTGAATGGACACCTGTGCGTGGCTCAGCAGCTAATGGTCACATCATCACTTCACGGCAGCCGCCGGTGCACCCCAACTCCTGGGGGTGCATACAGAGTCGGTGGCGTTGGAATCAGGCATCGGGTAATGTGATGTGTTTTTTATTGGTAAATTTTTGTTTTAACTATATTTCATCGATTTCACCGACCAATAGGAATTAAAAAATCTACCCCATACATGTGAAGAATATCGATTTAATTAATTTGCATGAATTTTTTATATCAACATGGTGTTAGCAGAACAACAGTTAAGGGGAGGGTGTGCATGAGTGGGTACATGGATCAGAATAGCAGGTCAAGTGCAGAGAACACTAGGCTAATTTGCATAATTTTAATGTAAAATGCAGAACAATAACTGAAGGGGGTGCATGACACAGAAGAATACGCCAGAAATGGCGTTCAAAAGCATGTGAAATTCGAAAAGTGTACCAGAAAATGGTGCAAGGACATAGCTAATTACTTAAATGGTGTCAAAGGCGGTACAATAGTTTAAGGAAACGGGGGTGACATGGAAAACCACTTAACAGAACAATAGGTTAAGTGCCGATAAAGGGCCAAACATTAGGTTAAGACACTCAGAGTACTGTGCTGAACATTATGATATGCATTATGTAATTATTTCTTACAAGCCCTACGTGTTTCCGAACAGCAGAGAACGATGAGCAAGAAAAATTAAACCCCCACGTACTGAATTTTGTATAAATAAACAATATACACTTGAATTTCCTGTTATGAGATCCTCCCTCTCCAACAAAGAGTCACCAGTTTCCATATATTCCATACACTGCCTCGAATCCCCTAAATTGTTTAAGTAAACATTATTCCACACATTTTCTACATTGTTTAAACAATATTCCATACAAAGCAGTCGATTTCACGACAAATTCTTTAACCAAATAAATGAACTATTTTCCATACCTGACCATATATAATTGAATAATATTCTATAGATTGTCTAAAGTGTTTAAACAATATTCCACAATTCTAGTTTCTGGGAGGGAGGGTAGGAGGGGAGAGGGTTTAGGTTTACCAGAGGGGTAGAGGTTAATTAATTCATCGATTTAATTAAGTAGTCAATCAAACTGATGAGAGTGAGAGGGGCTATTCCAATAACTTAGACCTGAAAGTATAGCTGTAGCAGCGAGGGGGGAGGTTTCCTGAGGGGTGGGGAGGCGGGGGAACAATAGGTTAAGTGCCTGTCAACGAAAAGGAAGGATCCTTCTAGTAGAACAATAGGCTATGGACCTGTCAATCAAAGGAGAAAATAGGTTAAAGACCTGTCAATAAAAGGAGAACAATAGGCTAAGTACCTGTCAATCAAAGCCGGCCAGAGTGGCCGAGCGGTTCTAGGTGCTACAGTCTGGAACCCCGCGACCGTTATGGTTGTAGGTTCGAATCCTGCCTTGGGCATGTATGTGTCTGATGTCCTTAGTTTAGTTAGCTTTTAGTAGTTGTAAGTTCTATGGGGCTGATGACCTCAGAAGTTAAGACCCATAGCACTCAGAGCCATTTGAACCATTTTGTCAATCAAAGGAAAACAATAGGTTTGCTCCTGAGTGCATACTTGCCAAAGATATAGACAACCCGCACTAACAAACTGTGCTGAAACATAGTTTGCCCTACTACTAAGAGAAGCTACTACAGAAAGTCTGTTGGCACCTACCACGACAGGGATATAAAATGTTGCCCAGATGGCGGTACTGAACTCTGGTTCAAAGAGTGATCGTCACGTAATTTGACACTGAACTACTTACACGGCTACACTAACATCTCCTTCGGACGGCATCTAATGCTAGCCGTGAAGTCACTATACATTTAGTGATTGCTGTAGACATCCTGTACTTCCGTGTATAGTTCTGAATTAGTATTAATTTCCAGTGTTGTGTTTAGTACGTCTGGCTCGTATGATAATATGTTGCCGCTATAACCCAGCACAGGCATCAATGGGGTAAAAGTATTGCCACAATTTGTGACGAGGCTCTACATGCTGAGAATGCCCGATGTGAGACTTAGTCATTTTCCGTGCAAACAATTTTGTTTTGTCCACTGTACTTGCTATAAACAAAAAATTGATTACGTTACTTTATTTCTGTCATTATTTCTATTATTATTACTGAATATTGAGCACTAGAGCTTCGAGGTGATTGAAGAACAGATTAAAATTACCTGTGGGCGTCCTATCAATTACTATTATAAAGGATTCATCATAGATTTATTGCAGATAACTACATCATCTTCAAAAAATCTGAGGTAACTATTAACATTATCTTCAAGCTATTAATGCACAATAAGAACAACAAAGCTGCCAACACACTTCCCTAGTGTACACGTGAAGTTACTTCTACATCTGGCGACGACTCTCCATCCAAGATAACATCCTGCGTCCTTCATACTAAGAAATCCTCAATTCAGTCACAAATTTCTCTTGATACCCCATAAGTTCGTACCGTCGATAGTAGGCTTAGGTGTGGTACTGAGTTAAATGGTTTTCGGAAATAAATACTGCATCTACCTGCCTGCCTTGATCCATTGCATTCAGGACGCCATTTGACAAAAGCACAAGTTGGGTTTACGAAATCCAAGATGATTGATTTGAAGGAGGTTTTTCTGTCCTTCGCACACACTGCAACACACTTCCATGTTATACTGTTATTCATTACTTCCAGTATCCCAGAAAGAGCTGTGTCAGTGTGGGTTTTCTTACAAATGTGTTGCTTTAAATGATCAAAATTTATTATACACTTCACTGATTAAAACCCCCCTATTTACTTATTCAATGTGTATGCATTGGTTTCAATCTTACTCCTCACTTCATTGACTCTCTCATGCTGCAAGATTATTTACACATAAATGAGAGGACATTGCTGGATGTAGCCAAGCACTATATATACACTACTGGCCATTAAAATTGCTGCACCACGAACATGACGTGCTACAGACGCGAAATTTAACTGACAGGAAGAAGACGCTGTGATATGCAAATGATTAGCTTTCCAGAGCATTCACACAAGGTTGGTGCCGGTGGCGACACCTACAACGTGCTCACATGAGGAAAGTTTCCAACCGATTTCTCATACACAAACAGCAGTTGACCGGCGTTGCCTGGTGAAACGTAAGTAGGAGAAATACGTACCATCACGTTTCCGACTTTGATAAAGGTCGGATTGTAGCCTACTGTGATTGCTGTTTATCGTATCGCGACATTGCTGCTCGCGTTGGTCCAGATCCAATGACTGTTAACAGAATATGGAATCGGTGGGTTCAGGAGGGTAATACGGAACGCCGTGCTGGATCCCAACGGCCTCGTATCACTAGCAGCCGAGATGACAGGCACCCGCATGGCTGTAACGGATCGCGCAGCCACGTCTCGATCCCTGAGTCAACATATGGGGACGTTTGCAAGACAACAATCATCTGCACGAACAGTTCGACGACGTTTGCAGCAGCATGGATTATCAGCTCGGAGACCATGGCTGCGGTTACCCTTGACGCTGCATCACAGACAGGAGCGCCTGCGATGGTGTACTCAACGACGAACCTGGGTGCAAGAATGGCAAAACGTCATTTTTTCGGATGAATCCAGATTATGTTTACAGCATCGTGATGGTCGCATCTGTGTTTGGCGACATCGCGGTGAACACACATTGGAAGCGTGTATTCGTCATCGCCATACTGGCGTGTCACCCGGCGTGATGGTATGGGGTGCCACTGGTTACACGTCTCGGTCACCTCTTGTTCGCATTGACGGCACTTTGAACAGTGGACTTTACATTTCACATGTGTTACGACCCGTGGCTCTACCCTTCATTCGATCCTTGCGAAACCCTACATTTCAGCAGGATAATGCACGACCGCATGTTGCAGGTCCTGTACGGGCTTTTCTGGATACAGAAACTGTTCGACTGCTGCCCTGGACAGCACATTCTCCAGATCTCTCACCAATTGAAATGGTCTGGTCAGTGGTGGTCGAGCAACTGGCTCGTCACAATACGCCAGTCACTACTCTTGATGAACTGTGGTATTGTGTTGAAGCTGCATGGGCAGCTGTACCTGTACACCCCATCCAAGCACTGTTTGACTCGATGCCCAGGAGTATCAAGGCCATCAGAAATACTGCAGAAATTTCATCAACACCAGTAAGTTGCGTGCATTATATCTTTAGAGTTGTACATTCTTGGTTATCTATCGATTGATCTTCCACCTGGAGAAGGGCTCAGATTTTCTAAATTAGTGAAACGTTGTGAGCTATCGTAAACGTGCTTCAATGGACAGACTGTGTATCGCAAAAACTCCATTACGACATATAACACTTCAACGTCTTCTCCAGAAGCGTCGGCACTCTTAGATGTCAGCTGGTTTTAGATAACGAACCGTGGCCAGGTAGTGGTTGGTAACAGTTCCACAAATCTTATCTCTTTCTGTGTAAAAATTATGTATTTACTCCGTTTGCTATCAGTCGAATGACATACCTCAGCTTCATAACAATGACGCAATGATAACGCGGTATCATACATTCGAAACCTGATAGTAGGAGAACTTAAAATGAGTGCAGAGGAGAGTGGCTGATCAGTTAACACTAGCGCTCAAGCAGCAGCGCAGCAGCTGTTCCTCCTGTTAGGTAAGCAACCATTCACATCGTAAACGTAACGAGAAACATGCCATTATTGAGGAGAATATGCTGAACTGACAGTCTTCTTCCATCGCTAGTCCTAATGAAAACGAAACATGTCTAAAGTCGTCTCGTAAAAACACCATATTTGCTTGGACAATTAATAAAGGATAGAAAAGGCACTCCTCTCCCGCCCCCTCCTGCTAACGTGTTCACATTTTCTGTTTAACCGTTAGCGCTGCTTAATCTGTCAATTCGTTTTTTCAAATCAACACGACTTTGCAATGGATCAAAATGTACACATTTCAGAGATTTATTTGTACGTAATACAATTGAAAACATTAAACATATACACTCTAAAGTCCTCAATCATCCAACAATCGCTTGGGGTAATTACAGTTTTGTAAGTGTTGGACGGGAAAAGACCTCCTACGAAACATTACAAAATGTAGTATGTAGCATTAAAAACAGTAGTATTTAATGAACTGTGGACGAAGCCCGACCAACAGGCATTACATTCATTGAGCGAAAATAATAGTGGTATGTAATATACAAACCATATGCATTAAACCATTACTTGTAACTTTTTTTGACATCATCTAACTATGCACTTCTTGTGTTCTTCGCATCTAGCCGAAATCTAGATCCGCGCAATAAAATTTACAAAGGACGACTGATAGCTGCATTCTATAATTTATATTACAAAATGTCTTTTCTGAAAACTTTGTGCGACGAAGAGTTCGGAAACCCACTCATGATGAACAAATATTACCTCTAATGGCATCAAATAGACCAGACGTCGTTGAACATGAAACTGCTATCAGTGCCCATGAGCTGCAACGATTATCGAAGTAAAAACGGCAGTTAACCTAGTATATGGATTTGTATGCTCAGCAAACTATAAAGAGACAGTACCGTTGTATCTCACTGCGTGACTCCATCCAGTTGCGGAGAAGAGCATGTAGAACAGTAGCTCATATTTTGACAGATAGTTGACCATGCACTTGATAGATAAGTACCTAGGAGAACGGTTTGTGATGAAGACCCTAAATGGTATACAGTCATTATAAAGAAACTTCTAGAAAAACAGACACTACAGTGCAAAACAAAGCAAAGTGCTATAAATAACGAGATGTTGAATAAAACTCGTTTCGCCGCCAAGAGGGCAATGCGTGAAGCCTTAGACAACTACCTTAACAGAATATTACCAAAGGATCTCTTGCTAAAGACACACTGACGGTACCAAAGCAAGATGTGAAATGCTGATCACTGTTTTTAAATATTCCTATACTAAGGAAGACAAAGAAGTTCTGCCACATTCTACTTCACGCATCGCTGCAAAGATGAGTGATGTAGAAATTAGTATCAGTTGCGTCGAGAAATAGCTAAAAGAGTAGAACTGAACAAGGCTCCAGGACCCGATGAAATCCCTGTCATATTCTACAAAGAATCTGGATTTGAGTTAGCCCTCGTTTTAACTACAATATACCATTGTCACCTGAGCAAAAAACTGTGCCCTGTGATTGGAAGAAAGTACAGGTAACACTCGTTTACAAGGATAGCAGAAGTGATCTAGAAAACTACCGTACAGTATCTTTGGCATCCATTTGTTGTAGAAT
The DNA here is from genome assembly GCF_023864275.1 of Schistocerca cancellata. Taxonomy (NCBI): domain Eukaryota; kingdom Metazoa; phylum Arthropoda; class Insecta; order Orthoptera; family Acrididae; genus Schistocerca; species Schistocerca cancellata. The sequence continues at coordinate 190,868,558 of NC_064634.1, forward strand.
TTTAGAACATATTCTGACCCTAAACATAATGACATACCTCGAACAGAAAAACCTCCTTCAAATCAATCATCTTGGATTTCGTGAACCCAACTTGTGCTTTTGTCAAATGGCGTCCTGAATGCAATGGGTCAAGGCAGGCAGGTAGATGCAGTATTTATTTCCGAAAACCATTTAACTCAGTACCACACCTAAGCCTACTATCGACGGTACGAACTTATGGGGTATCAAGAGAAATTTGTGACTGAATTGAGGATTTCTTAGTATGAAGGACGCAGGATGTTATCTTGGATGGAGAGTCGTCGCCAGATGTAGAAGTAACTTCACGTGTACACTAGGGAAGTGTGTTGGCAGCTTTGTTGTTCTTATTGTGCATTAATAGCTTGAAGATAATGGTAATAGTTACCTCAGATTTTTTGAAGACGATGTAGTTATCTGCAATAAATCTATGATGAATCCTTTATAATAGTAATTGTATAGGACGCCCACAGGTAATTTTAATGTGTTCTTCAATCATCTCGTAGCTCTAGTGCTCAATCTTCAGTAAAAAAAATTGTACTTCCTGGCGAGTTTAATATCGATTTTCTTAAAACTCTTCCACTAAGAATTTATTTCTCTCAGTAACTTCATCATTCAACCTTCTTTCTACGGTAAACTTTCCAACTGAAACCAGCCATTGATAATATCTATATACAATGGGCTAATGAACAAAATCATATTACAGAAATAATATTCAATTGCTTCTCGGATCATGATATACAGTTTCTTTCGTTAATGCTGATCAAATACAAAACCTGGTATATCAGTTCAAAAGGGTAGTCAGTAGACCTTAGTCAAAAATTATTTTAGAAAATTCCATAGAAACATGAACTAGTGTGACGTATACAGTGCTTATGACATAACTGTAAAATACAGTACTTCCATTAATAAAGTTCTTACTTTATTTGAAAGCTGTTTTCCGCCAAAAGTCACCCGGATTTGGCCAAAATCTGCTAAGAAGCCACCGATTACTCAAGGAATAAATTTATCGTGTATGACAAAGAGGAAGCTGTATCCGTCAATCCGAAGCAACTCTGATGAGAATACAATAGCCCATTATGAAAAATTCTACGAAATATTGAACACGAAAATACAGACATTAAAGGAAATGCATGGTGATAAAAAAATAGTCACATCATGTAATCGGAGATGAAGAGGGGCACATAGTATTAAGAGCAAATGATACATTGGTAACAGAAGTATGCAGCAATGCAAAACTGTTTAAAAAGCACTTCATAACTGTTACTGAAGAGGAGTTGTTCGTAGATGCTGCCACGGAAAATCTCAGACCAGCCATTACACATAATTCTAGCAATATGAATATGATCTTTACTACATCGTTACAAGTAAGGTCCACCATAAATAATTAAAATCAAATAATTGTGCTGGTTACGATAAAATATCAACAAAGTGAATTAAAAATGTTCTTCAGAATTTAGTAACGTATTCAGTTCCCCATCGCGTGGTCTCGCGCTAGCGTTCTCGCTTCCCGTTCACGGGGTCCCGGGTTCGATTCCCGGCGGGGTCAGGGATTTTTCCTGCCTCGATATGACTGGGTGTTGTGTCGTCTTTATCATCATCATTCATCCCCATTACGGTCGGAGGAAGGCAATGGCAAACCACCTCCACTAGGACCTTGCCTGGTAAGGCGGCGCGGGTCTCCCGCGTCGCTCCCCTACGCTCTGTAAAGGAGTATGGGACTCATCATCATCATCATTCAGTTATTTATGTACCCAGTAATTTATCATTTTTCCTGATTCGCTGAAATATGCTGAAGTTAAGCATCTGTATACGAAAGGAGACAAGGAAATACCGCCAATCTTCCGTCCAATTTCTCTGTTGCCAGCACTGTATAAAATTTTAGAAAAGGGTAATGCACAAGTGATTCCTTAACCATCTCACTTCAGATAATATATTGTAAAAGCCACAGTTTTTAATTCTAAAGGGTTCTGACAATGCGAAGGGCAATTGCACATACAGGGAGAATATACCTAATTCTTTGGACAAAAACTTACAAGTTACTCGTATATTCTGTGACATCTCAAAAGCATTTGACTGTGTAAACCATAATATCCTCTTAAGTAAATTAGAATACTGCAGCGTAACAGGAAATGATACAAAATGGTTCAGATTGTATCTCTGTGTCACGAAACAGAGGGTGTCAGTAGGAAAGAGCCCTGTATAATTGTCAGGAATTATCCAACTGTGAACTAATTATATGTGGTATTACACTTCCATCTTGGGATCTTTACTTTTTCTTGTGAATATCAACTATCTGCCATCGATAACATTATTAGAAGCAAAATTTTCTTCGTTTCTAGGCGATATAAAAATTGCAATAAATGGAAAGTCAAGTTGAGTTTTAGAAAGACCATTACTGAAATTTTCAGGAACGTTAATGAATGGTTTCTAGTCGGTTCTATGTGACTAAACTTACATAGTATACACAATTCAAAACTTAGTGTCCAGAACTTGTTTGACGTCCTCTCACCCCCCCCCCCCCCCCCCCCCCCCCGCCAGCATATGCCTAAAATATGACGGTAAGCAAATAAACAGATTGGCAGTGTTAAGCTCTTAGGAGTACAACTTAATAAATTTCACCTTGTAGAAGCGCAACACTAGACAGCTGAATCACCTGAACAAATTTTTAATTGCAGTGGAAATGTTGTCAGACATAGGGGATATGAAAATAAAAACGCTTTGTGCAGCCGACGCAGAAACGTCCTGCTTCCCAATATATTTATTCCTTATTGTAATGTGTCAAAAGTAATGTATCTCTTTTTTAAAAACTAACAACTCAGTTCGTGGAATCGGTACTAGAAACAACAATAAACTTCATAAAGATTTAAAATCACTTCCTTTGGTCCAGAAAAGCCTGCATTATTCAGGAACACATGTTCAGTAATTTGTAAGCAGCCAAGTGTAACTACTAGTAAAGTTTAGTTTCAGTGAGGCCTAAAGGATTTATTGGTAGCCAATTTCTTCCCCTCCACTAATGAATTTAGTAGTGATTTATATACAATGGGCGGACAAAGGTATGACAACACCAAAAGATAACGTGTTACCATACTTAACACGGAGTAGGAAAACCTTTGGCATTCAAAACAGCTTCCAGTCGACTTGGAATGGATAAGTACAGGTCCTGTATGGTTTTCAAGGCAATCTTATACCATTATTCCTGCAAAATAGATACTCTATGTGATCAAAAGTATCCGGACACCCCCAAAAACATACGTTTTTCATATTAGGTGCATTGTGCTGCCACCTACTGCCAGGTACTCCACATCAGCGACCTCTGTAGTCATTAGACATCGTGAGAGAGCAGAATGGGGCGCTCCGCGAAACTCACGGACTTCGAACGTGTTCAGTTGATAGGGATGTCACTTGTGTCATACGTCTGTACGCGTGATTTCCACACTCGTAAACATCCCTAAGTCCACTGTTTCCGACGTGATAGTGGAGTGGAAATGTGAAAGGACACGTACAGCACAAAAGCTTACAGGCCGACCTCGTCTGTTGACTGACAGTTGAAGAAGGCAAACATCTATCCAGTCCACTACACAGGAATTCCAAACTGCATCAGGATCCACTGCAAGTACCTGTACTATGACAATGAGGCGGGAGGTGAGAAAACTTGGATTTCATGGTCGAGCCACTGCTCATAATTCACACATCACGCCAGTAAATGCCAAACGATGCCTCGCTTGGTGTAAGGAGCGCAAACATTGGACGATTGAACAGTGGAAAAACGTTGTGTGGAATGGCGAATCACATTACACAATGTGGCGATCCGATAGCAGGGCGTGGGTATGGCGAATGCCCGGTGAACGTCATCTGCCAGCGTGTGTAGTGCCAACAGTAAAATTCAGAGGCGGTGGTGTTATGGTCTGGTCGTTTTTTTCATGGAAGGGGCTTGCACCCCTTGTTGTTTTGCGTGGCACTATAGCAGCAAAGGCCTACATTGATGTTTTAAGCACCTTCTCGCTTTCCATTGTTGAAGAGCAATTCAGGGATGGTGATTGCATCTTTCAACACCATCAACCACCTGTTCATAATGCACGGCCTGTGGTGGAGTGACTACACGGCAATAACAACCTTGTAATGGACTGGCCTGCAGAGAGTCCGGACCTGAATCTTATACAACACCTTTGGGATGTTTTGGAACGCAGACTTCGTGCCAGGCTTCATCGACCGACATCGATACCTCTTCTCCGTGCAGCACTCCGTGAAAAATGGGCTGCCATTCCACAAGAAACCTTGCAGCACCTGATTGACCGTATGCCTGCGAGAGTGTAAACTGTCATGAAGGCTAAGTGTGGGCCAACATCACATTCCAGCATTACCGATGGAGGGTGCCATGAACTTGTAAATCATTTTCAGCCAGGTGTCGGGATGCTTTTGATCACATAGTGTAACTATGATGGTGGTGGATTGCGACCACGCACACTTCTCGCCAAAGTAGAACACAAAGGCTCAATAATATTGAGATCTCGTGACCGTGGGGCCATGGAAGATGGGACAGTTCATCCTCGTGCTCAAACAACCAGTCCTGGGTGATGCAAGCTGTGTGTCAGGGTCCTGTCGTCTTGAAACACTGCATGGGGAACAACTATTGTGCCGGGACGGATCTGATCAGCCAAAATGATCACATAATCGTTAGTAGTAATGCGACCTCGCATAGTAACCGAGGGCCTCATGGAATACCACGACAGGGCTGCTCAAATCATCACCGAATCTCTGCCAAGTTTCATTCTTGGCAGCAAGCAGTTTGCATCGCAGGATTGAGACGGCGTACACCATACGTAAACTCTATCAGAAGTTGAAGAAAGTGAGAAACAAGCCGCATACGACAAATAAGTTTCCTCCATTGCTCTATAGTCTAAGATTTATGGCTTATGGCTTCGGCAGCACGTTTTCCTGTTAGGGGAAGAATTTCAGCCCGCCCTGTTATTCTGGTTTTCAGCTTTCCTGTATGCGATATAAATCTTCTATCGGTGGCTCCTGAAACACCAAACACTTCGTTATCGTGGTTACAGAAGCATCCACCACACAAGCACCACTGATTTGCCCGCGTTCGAATCCACTTAGCTCCGACATAGCGCACTCCCAAGTACACAGAACATTGTTCTGGCCTCCACTGATACTTGCAAAGTATTCAGGGCATTGCACAGGTGCCGTTGGCGATAAAATAGAACAGTGCCAACTGCAGACTTGGATAGCATCTCCATTTATGTTCAAGTATTCGTTACTCACAGTGTTTCTATATTTTTGTCCAACCCCTGTATTCATAATATCAAATACTCTGAGTATGATGTATAATCTGACTTCTGTTCATCTCCAGCGCAGTAATGTGATGAATGTAAACAAGTGACGTAGAATGATTTACCTTTTTGATGACGTGTGGCTACAATAGCCTAAGAATTATGATATGCACCTCAATGTATTGTACATTTACATGTTTTATGACAAACTGGTTGCTACCTTTTAACTGAAAATATGTTTAAGATGTTTTGACTTATTCCGCGCCCCGTTTCACTTGGGGTCTATGGGAGGTAGATTGACCTATCTTTTCTACTTAGTAAATGTTGATTGTGTATTGTGGTTATCGACATGTTCTACATCCATGAGGATCCCCTCACTATAGGTAAATTGGACAGAAAAGTACTTCTAATGTAATCTAATCTAATGAAATACTACGAGGGTAAGTCATTATTATCCACAAAGTAGTTATAAAATCAAATAGGAAACTTACAAGAACATCATTTTTCGACGTAGTCTCCTTGCGTTTCAACGCACTTGGTCCATTGTTGTACAAGCTTCCTGATGCCCTCTTAAAAGAAGGTTCTCCGTTGAGCTGGGTGCCAGGAATGCACCTTTTCTTTCACTGCTTCGTCCGAGGCAAATCCACGGCCTCATAATGCCTGTTTGAGTGGACCAAACAAGTGACAGCCAGAAGGGGCAAGATCGGAACTATATGGGGGATGATGCAGTACTTCAAATTTGAGTTTCTGGAGCGTTTCAGCAGTGTGGGCAAGTATGCGTACGGGCATTGTCGAGCAACAACACCTTTTGACAGCAATCCTCGGCGTTTGCTTCGAATTACAGGCTTTAGCCCGGCAGTAAGCATCTCACTGTAACGTACACAGTTTATTGTCGTGCCCCTTTCTCCATAATGTTCCAGTACTGGACCTTGTGCGTCCCAAAAAACCGTAAGCATGTTTCCCTGCAGACGGTTGGGTCTTGAACTTTTTCTTGCACGGCGAATTTGGATGTTTCCATTCCATACTCTGCCGTTTACTCTTCGGCTCGTAATGATGGATCCATGTCGTCACCAGTAATGATCGTGTCTATGAAGTTGTCCCCTTCGTTACCATAGCGATCCAAATGTTTTTTGCAGCTGTCCAAGCGCATTTGTTTATACAATTGTGAGAGTTGTTTTGCGACCCATCTTGAACAACTTTATGAAACCCAAGTCTGTTGTGGATGATTTCGCAGGCAGTACTGTAACTAATTTGCAGACAATATGCCAATTCATCAATGTTAATCGTCTGTCGAAGAGAATCATTTCACGTGAACGCTCAATGGTTTCTTCATTTGTGGCGGTAAACGGTCGTCCGGCCCCTTCATCGTGCGTGACACTTGTGCCACCATTTCAGAATTTTTTAATCCATTCGTAGACGCTCCGTTGTGGTAAAACACTGTTCTCGTGCTATACCGAAAGTCTTCGATGAATTTCGGCCCCTGATACGCCTTCCGACCACAAAAGCGGATCACTGAACGTTGCTCCTCTTTGGTGCATATAGACAGCGGAGCAGCGATGATTAACAACATGGCAGCGATAACGAAACTAACCTAGCAGCACAGTCTATGTTAGTCTATGTTAGACTGTGCTAGCAGCTTGAAAATTGCAAAGACATAACAGAAAACTCTAGCAGCAGCGGCGAGATTTTTTTTTTCTTTATTGTCGCCATGTGGGCAGCATGGGGGAGGGGGGGGGAGGGGGCAGCATGGGGGCTGCTAGTGGATACAATTCGCCTCTCTTCAGCCGCATGAGAGGAAAATTAAAAAAAAAAAAAAAGAAGAAGTTGGACACGGCAGCTGACAAGCCAGAACGTCAGTTACATCACCGAAGACTGATTCGGTGATGAATTTGAATATGGATACAGATGAATGGAAAATGAGAGTCACACACAAAGGTAAAAAAAAGGATAGAAAGCTGCATGAAATTAATCAGGAAGGTCGATGAGTGACTAGTTAAAAGAGATACATAGATGACTGAAGATGAGCGGGTATTGACTGCCAGGGGGAAGAGTGTCATGAGAATGTAGCAAAAATGGTTCAGATGGCTCTGAGCACTATGGGACTCAACATCTGAGGTCATCAGTCTCCTAGAACTTGGAACTACTTAAACCTAACTAACCTAAGGACACCACACACATCCATGCCCGAGACAGGATTCGAACCTGCGACCGTAGCGGGCGCGCGGTTCCAGACTGAAGCACCTAGAACCGCTCGGCCACACGGGCCGGCGAAGCGTAGCATTTAAAGTTAGTATTTGGGAGGGGGTTTGTTTGGGTGAATGTTTCGATGATGGATGGGGGAAGAGTGGAGAGGGATACAGTTCCGAACCAAGACTTAGGGAGTGGATGGAGAGAATTGGAAGGGGAAGGGAGCCCCGACAAGTGCAGGATAGTAGGGCTCCCACGGATGTGGTTGTTGTTGTGGTCTTCAGTCCTGAGACTGGTTTGATGCAGCTCTCCACGCTACTCTATCCTGTGCAAGCTTCTTCATCTCCCAGTACCTACTACAACCTACATCCTTCTGAATCTGTTTAGTGTATTCATCTCTTGGTCTCCCTCCACGATTTTTACCCTCCACACTGCCCTCCAGTACTAAATTGGTGATCCCTTGATGTCTCAGAACATGTCCTACCAACTGATCCCTTCTTCTAGTGAAGTTGTGCCACAAACTCCTCTTCTCCCCAATTCTATTTAATACCTCCTCATTATTTATGTGATCTACCCATCTAATCTCATCATTCTTCTGTAGCACCACATATCGAAAGCTTCCATTCTCTTCTTGTCTAAACTATGTATCGTCCATGTTTCACTTCCATACGTGACTACACTCCATACAAATACTTTCAGAAACGACTTTCTGACACTTAAATCAATACTCGATGTTAACAAATTCCTCTTATTCAGAAACGCTTTCCTTGCCATAGCCAGTCTACATTTTATATCCTCTCTACTTCGACCATCATCAGTTATTTTGCTCCCCAGATAGCAAAACTCCTTTGCTTCTTTAAGTGTCTCATTTCCTAATCCAATTCCCTCAGCATCACCCGACTTAATTCGACTACATTCCATTATCCTCGTTTTGCTTTTGTTGATGTTCATCTTATACCCTCCTTTCAAAACACTGTTCATTCCGTTCAACTGCTCTTCCAAGTCCTTCGCTGTCACTGACAAAATTACAATGTCATCGGAGAACCTCAAAGTTTTTATTTCTTATCCATGGATTGTAATACCTACTCCGAACTTTTCTCTCGTTTCCTTTACTGCTTGATCAGTATACAGATTGAATAGCATCGGGGAGAGGCTACAACCCTGTCTCACTCCCTTCCCAACCACTGCTTCCCGGATGTGGTAGGACGGATATATACAAGGCGAGTTTCATGGTTGGATAATGGAAGACGATTAAAGTTTCGTTGGGAGAGGGTGTGGAGGGCGTGGAGCTGTAGTGTTGGGGCAATTTGGTAGAGGAGCGGCAGAGGACAAGAATCAATGAGCAAGGGGGAAACTGGGGACAGCGGCGAGAGTGATGACTGTTTTTCATGTCTAAGATGGTAACGTTTTCATTATAAGAAAAGAGTGTAATAATTCTTTTTCTCCATTTGCGTAGTGTAACACCGACTGAAATTTCTCGCCAGTTGGGTGATAAATAGATGTGTCTAATGTGTGTTCACGCATGTGATAGTTCAAAGAAAGCAGAACGTCATGTGACAACAAACCAAGACAATCTCGGGTTCGCACCAGCCAGTGTGACGACATGATTTAGCAAGTGGAGAAAATTGTTTTGGAGGATCGCCGAATGAATGTGATACAAACCGCCTCCAAAGCTGGCATTCCGTGGGATCTGTGTACACAATCCTGCACTAAGGCTTACAAATGTGAAAATTGTCCTCCAGGTGGATGACACGAATGCTGAAGGACGACCAGAAACAGTTGCTGAAAATGATGAACAAAAAACTAAATGACAGGATTGGTCTTTGCGATGGGTGGAGACTTGTGAGGGGAAATGCTGATGTAATCCGCACTCGGCGCTACTGGCAGAAACTGCAACATTCATGCCATTTTGACATTACGACTGCTAGGTCGCTAGCATTTATAGCAATGATAAAACAGAGAAGTCGACATGAAGTATACTGGGCAAATCCGATATGTGGCGAAATCGAACGACTTATACATCGGACACCTTTTATTGTGTTGCTTTGATGCAGTTACCACTGTTAGCAAAGTGGTTATCGCTAAGCGTGAACATGCATCGGTTTCCTTGCAATCCTTGCTCTAAGGGGGATAAGCAGGCTGGTACCTTGTTGATGTAAAGAACATCTAATAATAAAGTAATACGTAAATATACAGCTCTAAAATCGGCCGTATATTTACAATGCGCGCCGGTATTTTCATAAGATGGTACATCGATATTTTTTTCATCGGTGTAACTACATGTCGGAGCTCCTTCCGATACATCGAGGGCATATAGCGATATTTTCTTGAAAATCGATATATCGGATTCCCGTTTAAAAATGTCAGCAGTACTAGTGCGAATCAAACTCATTATCGCCACCTGAAAGATGTTGGCAATACACATCTGTTCCGTAATAGCCTTTGCTACTAGGATGAAATACAACAGTAGAAATGACACTTTGCCGATAACGCATATTCATAGTTGTGGGCTGAGGTAATGCCCTCATTTCGCAGGCAGAAGACAGAAAGCTGGCTTTCTATTTACTTTCGTGTGAATCCCTGATTGCGGTGGCTTCTGCAAGGTATATTGTTGCTTTCTTTTATGTGGTTGCATAGTACATGTAAAAATATACATGCTTTTGCGAGAATGTTATTTGGAGCAGGGGGGGGGGGGAGGGGGCAGTACAATGTCTCCTCCCCACTTGGACCCGTGCCTATCTCAGAAACATGTGTCAGTGCCGAACTGCACTAAATGGAACATGGTGAAACAAGTTGGAACGTATTCACTTGCTTCAATATCACTCCTAACACAAACACATTTTTGTCACTTTACTCTAGTCTATCACAAATAGTTCCCTGAAATTTGAAAAGCATCCTTCAAAATGTATTTTTCTGGTTCTTGTATGTTAAAATAAAATTAACATTTCGTTGATTACCATGATACAAAAATTTTTATACAGATGTTGTATTCGAATAAATATTCAGATTTATAAGACCACATGCACACAGTGCATGTCGCAGAAATAATATGCTGCATTTTAAAGTTCCCGATAAAAAGAGCACTTTACCTTCTCCCAAAATATTACAAGTTAGGAAATATTGCTGTTAAAAAACGTATTTGTAAGAAAAATATGATTGCAATTATACCATAGTTTCTAAGGACAAATGTATTTCTCACATTATTGCATGAAATCGTTGAAAGTTTATTAGTTTTAACGCCAAACTCTGAAACCTTTGAGAGAGGACATTACAAAAACAGAAAGATTTTTGGGTCGTGTTGACATACCACTGCTGACACGATAGCTTATAACACCATTTTTGTATGTTCTAGTTCCTTCAGCTGTACTTTTATTTAAATTTCGCGTCTGTAGCACGTCATCTTCGTGGTGTACCAATTTTAATGGCCAGTAGTATAATAAAATCAACATTATGCCTTTCTCACTTGTTTAACCTTTTCTACCCACATCTTGTTCCTAATCCATTATATATCCAAACATTTCTATATGTCTTTCTTGCAATCACAGTGCCAGATTTGATCCTGGTGGCCAAAATTACAACTAATTTTTTTCCAATGTACATCAGTTCTGCATCAACGCTACAGAATATCTACTAAGTTTTGCTGCCATATGATAATTACAGACCACACTAGACCTCTGTATCTACATCTGCATCTACATCTATATTCTGCAAACCACTATCACGTGTGTGGCAGAGGATACATCTCATTGTATCAGGTATTAGGGTTTCTTCCTGTTCCATCCATGTGTGGAGTATGGGAAGAATGATTGTCTGAGTGCATCTGTGTGTCCTGCAATTATTCTAGTCTTGTCCTCATAATCTCTATGTGAGCGATACATAGGGGGTTGTAGTATATTCCTAGTCAATCATTTAAAGCCGGTTCTTGAAACTTTGTTAGCAGATTTTCTTGAGATAGTTTCTGTCTTCAAGAGTCTGCCCGTTCAGTTTCTTCAGCATCTCTGAGACATTCTTCCATGTATCAGACAAACGTGTGACCATTTGTGCTGCCCTTCTCTGTGAGTAGCTGCTCTTTAATTATAACCGCCTGGTACCAAGGGTGGCTATAATGGGGCCAAGGGTGTGGAAGCACTACACCTCCCCCTTCCTAGCTCTCAGGAAAAGGAAAAAATACATTGTTATCAAATGTTTCCATTTCCAGAAAGTAATTTAAAAGTCAGTATTTCTCAGGTTTCTAACAGGGTTGGAACTGGAATTTTTCATGGTTACTTACAAGTTGCCATTTTCTTCTAAAGTATTGAAAATACTTATCCCCATGCCTAACCCTCACCCCCCCCCCCCTTGCGGCATTTGTCATGTTCTCTAGAGGTGATTGAATGTACATTATGTTAACAACGGGTTGACAGTCGCCTATAATAATAATAATAAATAAGAGCTAGACCTGCTAGTCAGTTCCAACTTCACTTCTTGCTGTGCTCAATAACTTCTTTTCCAAAGTGAAAGTGCTTCACTGAAAGAGAATGGGGTTTTTGGCATTTTAGCTTCATACATTATTTTTGACAGCAACTTTGCTTTCAACACTGTATTTTCTTCTGTAAACTTACACAATTATAATTTGCAACTATATAACAATAACTTTTAATTTGAATGTTCACCCAAAATCAACCAGTCTCTTTCGTGTCTTTACTGGTATTGACATTCTTGGAGTAATCTGCTTGCATTTTCTATGGCGGCCCATCTAAAGCGCCTTCAGCTGGCAGCAGCATGGAGTAGTTCACTACATCAGAAAGTGTAGATGCCTGCTCACTGCTCAGGTTGCACATCCAGGTAGCACCTTATCTCACTTGACTCTGTAAAAAGAAACACATCTCATCAGTGTGCTATTTTTACAATATCCTTCAAAGCTACATGTAGTTCTTATGTATTTCATTCACACAGCTATTCACCACACTTTGAAGAGCCTCATCGTGAGCCATGCCTTTCCCACAGAAATGTTATGGGCACCAAAACCTGCCCCCACCAACTATCATTCTGGTACCCTCACATAGTATAACTGTAAACCATTGTAACTGTGTTTAGTTAGAAATACCTTATTTGTTTTAGGTGCTTGAAAGTTCCTAAAAGTATGCTTCTGACCATAGGCCCCCGTGGCACATTAGGGCAGCCTTCAGTGTGCGGTGCCACCACTCAATGAGGCTGTTCACCTGCTGGTGGTATGCTGTGGTATGAAACTTGGCGATGCCACAGAGTACAAAGAGTCATGCAAAGAGGGTGGACTCAAATTGGCATTCCTGGTCGGTGGTGAGAGAGAGGGGACGGCCGAAGCGAGCAACCCACGCTGAGTTGAAGGATGGGCAACAGCCTCGGCCATGATGTCAGTAAGAGAGACCACCTCAACCCAGCGGGTCACATGGTCGATGACTGATAGGATATATCTGTAGCCCTTGGACAGAGGAAGGGGACCAACAACACCAATATGGACGTGCTGAAAATGCCCCTTCAGGATGTTATACTTGCCCAGAGGAGGTTGGGCTTGCCTGCCAACCTTGCTGCACTGGCACGGAACGCATGGATGGCTCCAAGTGCGACAGTCGTGCTTCACACCAGGCCAGGCAAAGCACTCCGTAACCAGCCATGTCGTGGCCCGTGTCCCAGGGTAAGCTAAGCCATGCAAAGTGGCAAATACCATAGGACAACGGGTGGTGGGGACCAGGGGGCGAAGTGTGCCTGTAGAGGTGTCACAAAGGACAGGGATTGCTGAATCAGGTATCAGTATATGGGGCTGGACAGAGAGTGATGAGCCATTGTCTGATCTTCGTTGCTGTATATCGTCGTCGTCGGCTTGTAGTCGAGCGAGCTCCTCCAGGTCCAGCGGTGCGGTTAACATGCAGATGCAGGAAAGGTAGTCTGCCACAACATTCTCTGTGCCGCAGATATATTATGCGTCGGAAGAGTGCTGAATGATGTAGTTCATATGGAGGAAACGCCTGGGCGGAAGGTCTTCAGCAGGATTAGAAATAGTGTCCACGATTGCCTTGTGACCGGTATAGACCATGAAGGGTCGCTCCTCCAGGTCACTATGAAAATGTTTAATCGCCTGGTACACTGTGAGCAGCTCACGGTCAAACGCTGACCACTTGCACTGCCTCTTAGTCAGTTTCTTGGAAAAGAAGCAGAGGGTCTGGGTGGAGTTGGCAGTGTGCTGCTTTAAAAAAAGCACCCACAGCTGAGGCACTGGCATCAGTCATGATCGAGACAGGGCCACAGGGTCAGGGTGGGTGACTGTTACAGCTATGGGCAGGGCAGTTTTAAGGTTACCAAAAGCGTCAAGCATAGGCTGGGTCTACTCCAACTTCCATTTTCCAGTGGTGTGCTTGCCAGAGAAAGCGCCAGTGAGGGCCACTTGGGCAGAGGCAGTTTCGGGAATATGGCGGTGGTAAAAGTTTGCCATATGCAGAAAATGACAGAGCTGCGCATAATTGTCAGGGAGAGGGATTTCGATATGAGAACTCATCAGTCGGAGGCCGTCAGCAGAGATGGAATGGCCAAGGAAGGCAACGAATGTGGAACATAGTTGAGATTTATCATGGTTGATCACCACGCCATTGGCAGCGAGGACCAAACAGACTGAAGCGAGGTGAACTTGATGCTCCTCATCAGAGGAAGAAAAGATACGGATATTGTCTGAGTAAGCCTAAGCAAAGGCACAGGGAGCAAAATGGAATCAATGAACCGCTGCCATGTCTGCACAGCATTTTTCAATCCATAATGCAGGTAACAGTGTTCAAATAGGCTGAAGGGTGTGGTGATGGCGATCTTCAGAATATCCGGTGGATGCATAGGAATCTGGTGATAGGCTTTGGAACAATCTAATACAGGGAAAAAGGTAGAACCATGAAGCAACTGTGTGAAATCTTGGATGTGTCGTATGGGGTAGTTATCAATGATGGTGCTGGCATTAAGGGACTTGTAGTCCCCACACATGCATAAGGAGCCGTCCTTTTTGGGAACAAGGTGAACAGGGGAAGACCAGTTGCTATCGGAGGAACAGAGGATGCCCAAATGATCTGCTTAGCATGCAGAAGTTTGGAAGAGTTAAGGCACCTGGCCTTGTAACAAACAGGTCGGCCATCAGTAGTGCACGTCTTACAGCAAGTGCCATTACTGATGGCTGATAATCGTGTAGGGAAGTCAGCATGAGGGACCAAGAAGATACCCACAGGCAACGTTAGTTCACTGTCCTTGATGAACTAGGGTGACATAGGCAGGGCGTCAGCTTCAGTTGGCGACAGAAGGCGCGATGCAGGAGAGAAGTGGTGCAAAGAACCTGGAGGGGTGTACACAGGTGCATCTTGGAGATTCACCTGCAGTGATGCGAAGAAAACAACAGTCAGTGGAATGCTCCACACTGGAGCAGGTTGGCGAGAAGATGCTGTAGAGGCATGTACAGGGCCACCTTGCTGCAGGCCTGCAGATAGGCGATGTATGATATGCTGTGCATGTGACAATTTGGCATAGGTGATGTGGGCACTTAAGTCATCTTTCTCGGTGCGGAGTTCATCGATCTGGGAGTGCACATACAACAGATCAGAGAGCCGTGTGGTTATGCGCTTGACCAGTGAACCACACATGGAAAGTGTAGCCAAGGAGGCAGAGAGTGGAGTGGTGCTGAACTCAGGTGTGCGTGGAACAGTAGAGCTGGACGCATGGTGGAGTGCGGTGGCCTGCAGGTCTGGTGAAAGTTCGTAATGGTGTAGAAAGTCCAACCCAATCACAGGTTTATCGACATTGGCAGTGTGGAAGGTCCAAGGGAAGGCGTGATGTGGTGATAGGTGGAGTGACATCTTGATGGAGCCTTGGAATGCAATAGGAGAATAGGTGGTGGCTATCAAGGTGAAGGTAGAGGGGGACAGCGCGTCGACATTGTGCTTGGCCGGTATGATGTTAACGTCAGCGGCAGTGTTGATGAGAACGCCTATGCCAATCGAGATATCTGTGGCATACAGGCGTCAAGTCACTGAAGTGAGTGGTGCAGCGTCAGAAGATAGGCACCATGAAGGTACGTGGTGGGATGTTGCACTTAAATGTGCCTGCTAGTCTTGTTTGGATAGGTGCAGGGTGCACGGCAGTTGCGGGCAGCATCCTCATAAATAGCATGGAACCAGCACAGTGGGTAGGCTAGTTGGCAGGACAACGCAGTGTGGGCAGGTGTTGCAGCTGACTGCAGTGGGGCCAGTAACCAATTGGGCCACTGCTTGGGCGAGGTCAGAAGCTGTCAGGAGCCCACTGACAGTACATCCTGTAGGCTGCTAGGTGGAAGCTCCTGAAGGGCATCTGAGGCGCCGAGGTGAGGGCACCAGCATCTGCCAGCAGAGTGCGGAACCAGAGACACAAGTGAACCAATTGAGGGTGGACGAGATGTCGGTCGTGACAGCGGCATTGGTGACAAATGATGGCATAAGCCTGATCTGCCATGTGTAACCAAACCTCGAGTGGATCAGTGATGTGCGACAGTTGATGAAGCTGCAGATCCAAAGGCATTTTGACCATCCACAACGTCCAAAAGGCAGTGTCAAACAATGCTTGGTCATCGATTGATGCACGTAGGTGCTGCCAAAATTGCGAAGGAGTGCGGTAATCAAGATGCTCCTTGTGGATAATGTGATGGATAGCCTCTGCCACAGGGCAGGAAAGGCACTCAATCAGCAGTGATTTAGCCATGGAATATTTGTGCGAGGTGGGCTGTGAGAGGAGCAAGTTGCTGATGAGTCCGTATGTCCATGGAGATGGCTCACCAGGCAGACAAAACTGGCGCTGTCATTAGAAATGCTGTGGATGTTCAGGTGGTGGTCCACCAAGGCGAACCAAGTTTTGGGTTGTCTTTTTGCAATGCAGGTAGCTTAGGGAACCTGCCTGGTAACACATGTTGAGGCAGCTCTTGCAGATGATGACTGGTGCGGGCAGAGCAGGATGCCTCCAATACCAGGAGTGCAGTAGCAGTGAATGGTGCATCGCCTGAGGTCTGGGTGGGGCAGTGGCCACATGCGTCACATGATATGGAAGGAGTGGGCGTATAAACTGGCAAGGTGGTCCAATTGGCAAGTCTGACAAAGAACACAGCGTGGGTGTAACAGCCAGTGCCATTGCAACAGTGGGCGGAGGTTGATTGTGGTGGAGCAACGGAGCGGCAGACCCGGTAATCAGCATGGTTGGAGTGGCCGATGTTCTTACGAAAGTGAGCGGAAGGCAGTCGTGGTGCAACCACAGTGCGACAGTCACAGAAACCAATGCAGTCAAGGCAACCGGCATCACTGAAACAGCATGCTGGAGGGAGGGGGGGAGGGGAGGGGAGGTGCTGTGATACAATGTAAATTAGAATGTGCTACCCAGTGCATAGAAATGTTCGATTCACAGTCCTGGAACTTTGCTGGCACGTCAAGCCATCCCGAAGGTAACGATGTACGTGAAGGATACACCACAGTGTCTTTGACTGGAAGGTCATCCATGTGTTGGTTAGGCTGTGTGCACTGTTCATGTTGTGGCTGTTGTGCTGCCACACCAGGTGGTGGACATGTTGAACCAGGTAAGGTTAGGTTGCTGCTGGCGTGGCCGCCCGGCTGTTCACTTTCAACTGAGTTCAGAGGAGGTACAATTGTCCACTCATGGTCACAAGCAGCATAGTTGATGGGGCCCATTACGCTTGCATTGAAAGACACTGGTACATCCATTGTGGTGGAAAAAATGCAGTCTGGTACACGATGTTTGAGAATGACGAAAACAAGCACAAATAACGCTTGATGAGACGATGATGGTGTCAGGGTCACCACTGTGGTTATCATGGAAGATTAGTTGAGAGATAACACACTTAATATTGAATATACATTTACTGGTCACTTGTACATATAACAAAGAATGGCTGTTACACATCTGCACGCCGAAAGTTTACACAAGAACAACCAGTCCAAAAAAGGAAGGTGCCAAAGATAGGGCACTCTGCACCAGAGACGCCACATGTGTATATAAATGGTTTAAATGTTAAAACTTACATTATTTGACAATTGATCACTGATGTACATTTAAAGCTTATACTACTATACATAGAATAAGGCATGCACGTAACCTTATTGTAATTGGTTCTTTATATACTCATTTCACTAAGATTTGAAGCTCCTCTTTTCGTTCTTCCATGTTTGAGATTTAAAAACTGAGTTTTTTTGGAAATCAGCCTTATGCAAACACAATTACGTCATTTTTATATTTGCCCAGACATGTTTTGACACCAATGTGTCATCTTCTATGGGTCGAATTTTTATTTCTTAAAATTACATCACTAACTGAACTGTATTATTATAGAACAGTTTTAGTGCTCGTTTTCATCGTTTTCTTTCTTTCCTTTTTTTTCTTTTGACAGCATGTCATCAGTTAAATTTTTCGTCCTGTTTCTTGTCCCTGGTTGGTGTCTCAATAAACTGGTATTTAAGTTCATTGTTTTCACTAAGTTTTTCACAAATTTCTGCCCACAACTTCGCCTCACATGCACTTACACAAAATGTGGCGAAATGTGATCTGAGCAGACACTTCTGACGATATACTCCCTGAGTACGAAACAACGAAAACGAGCACTAAAACCGATGTATAATAATACAGTTCAGTTATTGATGCAATTTTAAGAAATAAAAATTTGACTCACAGAAGATGCCACAATGATGTCGAAACATGGCTGAGTAAATATAAAAATAAACTAAAAGTGGTTGCATAAGGCTGATTTCCAAAACAACCCAGGTTCTTTATATGTCTTTTAGCACTGAAAATAGTCACACAGCGATTGAAATCTGGATCTGAAATAAACATTATTTGCACCAGATTGCTGTAACCGTTTCTATTTGAAATAAATACTCCAGGGGCATATGTTTTCAATGGACTCAAACCTGACTAGGCATTAAGTTGTAATAAGTTTCAGTCAGCCAACTGCAGATGGTCAATGTAAATCTGAAGAACTTACGTTAATATTGTCATTTGTAGAACTATGTCAGACACAATGTGAGTCCATATAAAAGGGGTTACCCAAAAAAAAAAATAATAATAATAAAATAAAAAAAAAATAAAATAAAAAAATAAAAATAAATGGAATAACATTGCTGTGGGCGGAGCTTATGAAGTAAGCATTTCTGCTGCTAGGTGTGTATAGTGCAACTAATTGCCAGTTCAGTGTCACCTATGTTGTCCACCTGGCTTGTTCTGTTGGTTTGACAATTGATAAGCTGTCAGAGATTAGTGAGTTATCTTGGAGCTCAGTTTATCGTATTTTAACGAAAGATTTTGGAATAAAAAGGGTTGCTGCCAAATTTGTTCCTTGGGTTCTGACTGACAACCAAAGGGAATGTCGAGTTGAAAGATGACATGCTTTGAAACAAAAGCTTGAAACTGATCAGGATTTTCTGTCCAGGGTCATTACTGGCGATGAGTCGTGGTGCTACGGTTAGGACCCGGAAACAAAGCAACAGTGAAGCCAGTGGAAGATGTCTTTGCCACCCCGTACAAGAAAATGCCATCAAGTCAAATAAAACATCAAGACAATGCTGATTTGCTTTTTTGACGCCAAGGGCGTAGTTCATTCAGAGTTTGTTCCTCTAAGTCAGACCATCAATCGAACCTTTTATTTGGAAGTTTTAAAAAGATTGTGCAACAGTGTTCATCAAAACAGACACAATGTGGCAGACAGGAGACTGGTTCTTCCACCATGACAATGCATCTGCAACACAGCTATCTCTGGTAGACAGATTTTGTTAAAAATTCCATGGTTCCACTGTCCCAAGCATCTTACTCGCCTGACATGGCATTGTGTGAATTTTTCTTATTTCCGTGCATGAAAAGGAGCATGAAAGGACTCTGATTTGACAACATTGAGGAAGTTAAGGGAAAAATCCAAGGGAGGAGCTGTCAGTCATTTCTAAAGACGACTACAAAAAATGTTTCAAACAGTGGAATCGCTGGTAGGACAAATGTATTAGTTGTAATGGAGAGTATTTTGAAGAGGATAAAGTTCTTTCGTACACAATTTGAAAATATATAGCTTTTAAAAATAATTCCTGTTTTTTTGGGTATCCCCTCATATGCTACTGGGCATCTATTTTTTAAGCAACACTGTACTATTTAAAAGTGCAAATTGATCAACATGTCAGTGTGGTTCAAAAAATTACAACTTACTGACTACCAGTACTGTAAATTTTTTCACTGTCAGATAATTCACTTAAAATTTGTATCATCATGTACTATAACACTTACTAAAGCTGAAAAACAATTTCAGATTAGAATTGTTGATCAGCCACATTACAATTTTGTGTAAATTTTCTTAGAGTCCAACTGAGGAAAAGCTGAAATGGAAACTAAAGAAGAAACTCAGTTCAGCATATTTTGCACTAAGAATTATCTCTCATTGTATTGATGTAAAGACGAAGGTTTTGTCTCATTATGCTTATTTTTACTCCACATTGTCTTATGGAATTGTCTTCTGGTGTAGGGAACATGAAGCAAGAATAGTGTTTATTCAATATAATTGAGCGGTTTTGAGAATATTGCGTAAAGTAAATCAGTGGACATCTTGCAGAGGTCTCTTTAACTTCTTAGAATTATTACACTCACTTCCCAGTAGTTTTACTCCTTATTGATTTCTATTACTGAAACTGATAATAAAAATCAGTTTTGACCAAAATGTAATTTCTACAATTAGAATAAAAGAGACAAAGAAGTTTTCTTGTAATCTTGGGCTAATTATGTTGGTTTCAAAGTGGAATTAAGTACTCTGGTGCAAAGGTATTCAACAAACTACCAAGTAATACAAAACATGAAATTGGGAACTCTAAGCCATTAACAAGTGAATTAAAAATATACTTTATGAGCCACTGCCACAAATTGTTTGATCATATAGAATGTGCAACAGAATTAAAGGGTAAGTTTATAGAAACCCCGTACTTGTCTCCCATTGCAATGCAGAAGGTTGAAATTTGTATCAAAGGTGCCTACAACCTTCCTCCACAATCGTGCAAAGTTCTGGTTCCATGCAACATCACCCTCCAGCTTGGTGATGCTTCGGACAGCAATGTGTTGACATATACAGGAAAAGAGACCAGAGATCAGAATTCCATGTGAGGTGGGTTACTAACATCTCTCGTAGCATCAAATTTCACCAAGTTTGTCCAACAGCTCTGTGGATATGTCACTTGATGGGAAGGTTGTAACAATCCTTCTTACCTGTATTTCACCCCTTCTCTTGACTCCTCTGTGATGGAGGTCAGAACCGTGATGCCCAGCTTTGAAATCACGTAGTTTTCTTATTGGGGGGGGGGGGAAGAGAAAAACATTTCAGATACACCACTGCGGTCAGAACCGCGATGCCCAGCTTCGAAATCACGTAGTTGGGGGGGGGGGGGGGGGAAGAGAAAAACATTTCAGATACACCACTGCGGTCAGAGCCGCAATGCCCAGCTTTGAAATCACGTGGTTTTCTTATTGGGGGGGGGGGGGGGGAGAGAAAAACATTTCAGATACACCACTGCTCAGAATCAACACAAAAAGGCCTCAGGGGATGGCATCAAGGGTGTCAATAAACCATCCCTTCCCTTGGGATTTTGACTCTCACACATATTTCACAGATGAAAATGACGGTTTATAGTGCAATGAACAATGGGCGATTGTGTTGGAAAACTTAGACATTGATGACACACTCTGGATGATTCATCCATTCTCTAAGGAAACGATGGACCTGCCAACTATTCAAATTGATTGCCCTCCTCTGGAGTGTAGTACGACCAAAACCTTTGCTCTTGTGTAAAGGATGGAACCACTAGGGACCGTCTGAAACAATCTGATGGAATCTGAACGTGATCCAAAGCACCAAAGAGTGACCCCATCCATGAAGGTTATAATTCTTTATTGAACCTATGGAACACAATGAATAAATGAGCGATGCATGAAAACACTCTAATTTTTCGGGATGAAAAATATTCCTGCCACAGTTTGCTAGAAAGGATTTAATTTATGAAGGAGTGCACTCTCCATAATAATCTCACACATGTCTTCCCAGTACAAAAACTATTTGCAACTTTGTCATAGTTTCAAGTACTTTGCAGTCTGTTTTCACTTTTACAGGCTCACAATGGCATCCGTGGACTTTTACTACTGGCCAGCCAGTGCTCCTTGCATGACAGTTCAGATGGTGGCTCAGGATATTGGTGTGAAGCTGAACATGAAGTTCACCAATCCTCAAGCAGGTGACCATATGAAACCAGAGTTTTTGAAAATGAATCCTCAACATACAGTCCCAACACTAAATGATAATGGTTTCTGTCTTTCAGAGAGGTGAGATAATTTGAATTTCACTGAGATATTCTGTATTTGCTTGTGCATATGTAAAATATTACAGTATGTGGAAATATGACAAAATGGGTCTTGTAAATTTCGATGTGAAATTTCAATTATGTTAATTTCATATTATTCATATCAGTGGGAGAAAAGTTGCCATTCTTGTCTCTTGTTTGAATTCTATGTTTGTAGTAACCAATACAGACAACTTGCCATGTTATGTGAGAATGTATATAGATATAGAGCACACTTCTAGCAAAATTTAGTTATCAACAAACTACCTTTGACATATTGCTAGCTATTAACATGTTGTGGTGATGTGACTGGAAAGTAGTCAAAATGAGCCTGCAAACTGCATGAGTCAGACCATATCAGAAGGCTTTTACCAAGGATTTGTAGGTAAATAACACTGTTACTCTGGTATGTGTCACCATTGTAACTATCATACACAATCACAAACAAATGCTATTGGAATTTTACTCACATACTTTTCCCACAATATAAAACACCTCTCTTCTAGTGCCTACCACTTGAGTTTGATGAGCTTCATCATGATACTTTCGTGCTCACTAAATGAACCCTCGAAGAAATCATCACTGTTCTTTGGATCTTCTGTAGCTCCTCATCTACTGATGCCTGGTAAAGTCCAAGACTGCTGAGCAATACTGAGGAATTGGTTAAACAGGGCTATTTTAAATAAGCTACCTCTTTGATGCGTGGATTTCATTTTCTTACGGATTTTTCCACTGAATCTGTGTCCCATATGTGATTTTCCTGCAGCTGTTATCCTACTTTACGTCACTCTGGACACACACTCGTAGACATTTCATAAGTATTATGTTTCCAGTATATAACTAAATAATAAGCGGTCTTTTCACCTATCTGCATGCAATAAATTACATTTATTTACCATTTGCGACAACTGCCAGTCCTCTTAGGGCTTCTTTCATGTTAGCTATGTGATAAATAGCACTAGTCATAGCAGACAACACTTTGAGCTATACATGAGGATATATGGTTTGTAACAGAATGATTATTTATGTGTCATAGTCGTATGCTAACGAGGCAAATCTCAGCTATAAAACATGTATGACATGGAATCCAAGAGCGACTATAAATTGATAACCAAAAATACAGTCAAAAGTGTATGTTAGGATCACAAGTAGCTTGAGTCTACGATGGTCGGTGAAATGGGAATTGGGCTGCAAATGCTTCAAATCCGGGATGAGCCCCCAACTGAGACAGTCGGCGGAGTGGGAATGGGGCTGTAAATGCTTTTGCTCCCTAGCTCTTGTCGTGCAACTCGGGGATGACCTCCAACCCTTTCTGCCGTCAGGCACGTGCGCTTAACACCTGTATGTTGTTGTTGCGGTCTTCAGTCCTGAGACTGGTTTGATGCAGCTCTCCATGCTACCCTATCCTGTGCAAGCTTCTTCATCTCCCAGTACTTACTGCAACCTACATCCTTCTGAATCTGCTTAGTGTATTCATCTCTTGGTTTCCCTCTACGATTTTTACCCTCCACGCTGCCCTCCAATGATAAATTTGTGATCCCTTGATGCCTCAGAACATGTCCTACTAACCGGTCCCACCTTTTTGTCAAGTTGTGCCACATACTCCTCTTCTCCCCAATTCTATTTAATACTTCATCATTAGTTATGTGATCTACCCATCTAATCTTCAGCACTCTTCTGTAGCACCACATATCGAAAGCTTCCATTCTCTTCTTGTCCAAACTATTTATCGTCCATGTTTCACTTCCATACATGGCTACACTCCATACAAATACTTTCAGAAACGTCTTCCTGACACTTAAATCTATATTCGATGTTAACAAATTTCTCTTCTTCAGAAACGCTTTCCTTGCCATTGCCAGTCTACATTTTATATCCTCTCTACTTCGACCATCATCAGTTATTTTGCTCCCCAAATAGCAAAACTCCTTTATTACTTTAAGTGTCTCATTTCCTAATCTAATTCCCTCAGCATCACCCGACTTAATTCGACTACATTCCATTATCCTCGGTTTGCTTTTGTTGGTGTTCATCTTATATCCTTCTTTCAAGACACTGTCTACACCTGTATAAGTGCATAAATAAAATACTCTAGATGCTGCTGACTGACAAGTAAAAATGTTAACCAGACTACAGTCTAGGAGGCTGAAGTCGAATGACGAATCAAATGCATGTGTTATGTTCCTTAAAATTCACAAGCTTTTATCCAAAACTAAATGCAGTTCACTGGTGGTATCTTCCAAGCAGTTACGTGTCGTTTTAATTATTGCTCGAGCCAACTGAAATTTAGCAAATCGATCAGTTCGCTAAAACATGGGCTAATCTCGATAATTCAGAGATCACTGGACGATAGTACTAATTCCTAATCGTCGGATGCCACAAAATATTCAATGTCGCGACTGGTTTAAACACAGGTACTGTTTCAGAATCGATCACCTAAACCTGTTGAAAATATACTACTGGCCATTAAAATTACTACACCACGAAGATGACGTGCTACAGGCGCGAAATTTAACCGACAAGAAGAAGATGCTGTGATATGCAAATGATTAGCTTTTCAGAGCATTCACACATGGTTGGCGCCGGTGGCGACACCTACAATGTGCTGACATGATGAAGGATTCCAACCGATTCTCACACACAAACAGCAGTTGACCGGCGTTGCCTGGTGAAACGTTGTTGTGATGCGTCGTGTAAGGAGAAGAAATACGTACCATCACGTTTCCGACTTTGATAAAGATCGGATTGTAGCCCATCGCGATTGCGGTTTATCGTATCGCAATGTTGCTGCTCACGTTGGTCGAGATCCAATGACTGTTAGCACAATATAGACTCGGTGGGTTCAGGAGGGTAATACGGAACGCCGTTCTGGATTCCAACGGCCTTGTATCATTCGAGATGACAGGCATCTTATCCACATGGCTGTAACGGATCGTGCAGCCACGTCTCGATCCCTGAGACAACAGATGGGGACGTTTGCAAGACAACAACCATCTGCACGAACAGTTCGACGACGTTTGCAGCAGAATGGACTATCAGCTCGGATACCATGGCTGCGGTTACCCTTGACGCTGCATCACAGACAGGAGCGCCTGCGATGGTGTACTCAACGACGAACCTGGGTGCACGAATGGCAAAACGTCATTTTTTCGGATGAATCCAGGTCCTGTTTACAGCATCATGATGGTCGCATCCGTGTTTGGCGACCTCGCGGTGAGCGCACATTGGAAGCGTGTATTCGTCATCGCCATACTGGCGTATCACCCGGCGCGATGGTATGGGGTGCCATTGGTTACCCGTCTCGGTCACCTCTTGTTCGCATTGACGGCACTTTGAACAGTGGACGTTCCATTTCAGATGTGTTACGACCCGTGGCTCTACCGTTCCTTCGATCCCTGCGAAACTCTACATTTTAGCAGGATAATGCACTACAGCATGTTGCAGGTCCTGTACGGGCCTTTCTGGATACAGAAAATGTTTGACTGCTGCCCTGGCCAGCACATTCTCCGACCTCTCACCAATAGAAAACGTCTGGTCAATGGTTGCCGAGCAACTGGCTCGTCACAATACGCCAGTCACTACTCTTGATGAACTGTGGTATCGTGTTGAAGTTGCATGGGCAGCTGTACCTGTACACGCCATCCAAGCTCTGTTTGAGTCAATGCCCAGGCGTATCAAGGCCGTTATTAAGGCCAGAGGTGGTTGTTCGGGGCACTGATTTCTCAGGATCTATGCTCCCAAATTGTGTGACAATGTAATTACATGTCAGTTCTAGTATAATATAATTGTCGAATGAATACCCGTTTATCATCTGCATTTCTTCTTGGTGTATCAATTTTAATGGCTAGTAGTGTAATTAGAGTCCAACCTGGAAACTATGTCCCGTTGGTTTCCCAAAACACAGTTCGAAATGCTCAAAAATGCAGTCCCACAGTAGCGGTTTAGCGGCTAGGTGCGGCAGCACTCGGGTGGAAACAGAGTCTCACAGGTACGATTTTGCGCTAAAGCCCCGTTTGCTTACAAAAATAATCTCCAAGAGACACAACGCCTTAAAAAACACAAGTCTCTATCGTGTTCTACATCGAATAATCCCAAGTCCGGATGCTTCGCGAAAAATTATATCTTGCGTTTGCGCGCACACGTAAAATTTGGCTATGTTCAACGCTTTTGGATCCGCAAAACTATCACCGAAGCGTCGCAAAGGTGCGCAGAGATCTGACCTGGAGGTTTGTGTCTTCTTCGCTTAAGTACCCTCGATACGAAATTCTCCAAGCTATGTCACGTAACTGCTTTCCATTGATCACTATTTCTTTGCATAACTTTTTACATAGAAGAGCTGTCTTAATTATGTTTGCACCATTATATGCTAGCTCAAATTCTCATAAAAACATACGTTACAGAAATCTGTACCTGCAATAGTTTGCCCAGAATTCATGTTTTAATGTTTTGCAATTGTCTTTGCAGAGTGTGAAACTAGTTTTTTCCATTTGTGCTACTAAATAACATTAAGGCCCCATTTCCAAATGAATTTGAAGCACTCTTTATGATGCGCTGATCAAAATTTATGTATATACAAAGGTTAAACAAAAATGGGCAAAATATGCAAGAGTTATTAGTAAACAAAGACAACTTATCATTATAATTACAGATATCACAAACTAATCATGTTGAAATGTGTATAATGACACCCTCTATGATACACTATCGTGCTGTTTGTGTATGTGCCTTGTACTGTTTGTTGTAATTAATTATTAGCAACAAATTAATAAAATTGGTTTTTTACCAATAGGGTATTAATGCTGAAAATTTTACAAGTATGTCAGTCGTTGCTTTTTGAAGAGACCTTTAAAATGAGTGTACGTTCTACTATGTAGCTGCACTGATTCGAAGTTACAATTATTCAGTAACTTACACATGTTGCAGATTTATTTATTTAATAGCCTTTGATTTAAAATTCGTGAAAGTCGTATCAGCAACGCGGATGATTCGTCTCAACTCCTCTTTCATTTGCCGTATCGTAGTTTGTCGTACTACCTGTAATTTGCCCTTGCGTGTAACCAGTGCTAACGTGGATAAAGCATTTTCTTGAAGTCATGTGCTGGAATGGGGTAAACCTTCACGATGTCTTGTAATCGCCAGCCGCTTGAAACTGACGGTCCACATGGAGCGATTTGCCGCTGACTGACCACTCGCTCGCCGCCGTCTGCCCCCGCCGGCCTCACCAGCTGCCGTGCGCGTGCCCCATAACTATGACCCGCGATCAAACTTCTCTCTCCAAATGACAACATATGACTGACGTGTCAGAATACCGCCACTATCTTAGCCTTCATATAGTGATCAAGCTACGAGAACCAGCACCAAGAATTATTACCTTAGATACATCATTTCTTCATCCAGATTATACACTGAATCGCCAAAGAAACTGGCATCATCATGCGTATTCAAATACAGAGATCTATAAACAGGCAGAATACGGCGATGCAGTCAGCAACGCCTATATAAGACAACAAGTGTCTGGTGGACTTGTTAGATCGGTTACCGCTGCTGCACTGGCAGGTTTTCAACATATAAATGAGTTTGAACGTGGCGCACGAGCGATGGGACACAGCGTCACCGAGGTAGCGATGAATTGGGGATTTTACCATATAACCGTTTCACGAGTGTACCGTGAATATCAGGAGTCTGGTAAAACATTAAATCTCCGACATCGCTGCGGCCGAAAAAGATCCTGCAAGAATGGGACCAACAACGATTGAAAAGGGTGACAGAAGTGCAGCCCTTCTGCAAATTGCTGCAGATTTCAGTGCTGGGCCATTAACATATGTCAGCATGCGAACCATTCAACGAAACATCATTGATATGAGTTTTCAGAGCTCAAGACCCACTCGTGTACTCATGATGACTGCACGACACAAAGCTTTATGCCTCGCCTGAGCCCGTCAACAGCAACATTGGACTGTTAATGACTGGAAACATGTTGCCTGATCGGACGAGACTCGTTTCAATTTGTACTGAGTGGATGGACATGTATGGGTATGGAGACAACTTCACGAATCCATGGATCCTGCATGTCCGCAGGAGACTATTCAAGCTGGTGGAGGCTCTGTAATTGTGTGGAGCGTGTGCAGTTGGAGTGATATGGGATCTCTGATACGTCTAGATAGTACTCTGACTTATGACATGTACGTAGGAATCCTATCTGATCACCTGCATCCATTCATGTCCATTGTACACTCCGATGGACTTGGGCAATTCCAGCAGGACAATGAGACACCCCACATGTTCACAATTGCTACAGAGTGGCTCCACTCATCTGAGTTTAAACACTTCCGCTGGCCACCAAACTCCCCAGACGTGAACATTATTGAGCATATCTGGGATGCCTTGCAATGTGCTGTTCAGAATAGGTCTCCACCCCCTAACACTCTTACGGATTTATGGACAGTCCTGCAGGATTTATCATGTCAATTCCCTCCAGCACTACGTTGGATATTAGTCGAGTCCGTACCACGTTGTTTTGCGGCACTTCTGCATGCTCGCAAGGTCCCTACATGATACTAGGCAGGTGTACCAGTTTCTTTGGCTCTTCGGTGTATATAAAAACAAGTGTAACAATTTGGTCACGTGCAACGTCAATGTGTGTGGTGCATATTGTCAGAGACATCTAAATATGTGTGATAGTGTGACAAACAATTGCAGAAACAAAATTACGTGAAAATTACAAGAAGTCACATTGAATGTAACCCAGTGGTCACAGTAATAATGAACAAGATAAATGGTGCAGTTTGGTCTGGCAACTTTGGCCTATCATTGAGTCTATAATCATTTGTGGGTCCTCCACAGTTCGCTGATTGATTATTTTACTCTCGAAGCACTACACCATTTCATTCACACAATGTTGCACACAAAAGGAACAGCTCACAGAATCAGCTGTTCTCACAGATACTCCATGGAGCCAGCACTGCCGTGATGCACTGTGCAGCGTTTTGGCCAGACCCGCTTCTGACAAAGAAACAAAGTCTCCCATGAGCTACAGTGCCCCGAATAACTAACGATTCCCCATAGGTGAGTCTACTGAGTCATACCCGTTACAGAACGAGACACATACAGCCGAGAGCCCCTCAGCAGAAAGGAAGACAAGGAAGACAAGCGCAGCCGCGGTGCAGAGAAAACGATACGTGACTGCCGTTTTTTGCTTCTGCTGCTGTCATCACTGTCTTCACATGGAAAGAACACTGACCACAACACAGCACACGTCAGAGAACAGTATCTACGGCTGAACCACATATTTGAGTGCAGTCATTCAGTTAAATCAGGCATCGACTGATTACACAAAGCCGGCCGATGTGGCCGAGCGGTTCTAGGCGCTTCAGTCTGGAACCGCGCGACCGCTACGGTCGCAGTTTCGAATCCTGCCTCGGGCAAGGGTGTGTGTGATGTCCTTAGGTTAGTTAGGTTTAAGTGGTTCTAAGTTCTAGGAGACTGATGACCTCAGAAGTTAAGTCCCAGGACTGATGACCTTAGAAGTTAAGTCCCATAGTGCTCAGAGCCATTTGAACCATTTTTTGAAGTTAAGTCCCATAGTGCTCAGAGCCATTTGAACTATTTTTGATTACACAAAGCATGGCTCAAAACCGAACAAATTTACGAAACATGTAAATAAGAATTAAATTCTGTGCAACCTCCGCACACCAAGAATTAATCTACACATAATAGCAAACTTCAGCGCCACCTTTGCTCACCAAGAATTAATCGATAAGATTAATTAAAACACAATTTTCCCCCGAACTACATATATAAACATACAAATATATACATAAACAAAACCCCCAAAATTTTACCCACTGCATATTTATAGACAATGGGACTCTACAGTGAACACTGTCAGGATTCCGACCCTGGTTCATTTCTGAACATACAGTCTCAGCTCAGTAACATTCCTCAGACCCAGTGCTTCCCTGAAACTGGTATGGTAGCCGATATGTTTTCGAATGCGGACATTCCGTAATCACAAAGGGCCCATGGTACAATTCAGTTTTGTCTTCAGCTGACAATCCCTTAGTCTCGTTACTTTTTCTTTCTGATACCTTCAACAAAATCTGACTCCTCAATGCTACTGTCTGTATTTACGCTAGCGATTAACTCTTCATCACTTAGCGAGCCCTTATATCTAATGCGTATTCGCTTCCAAAAACATATTTTCGTAACTAATTTTGCCTGAATATTTAGCCAGGAAATCGGACCCGACCAATATGTCTGTGCACAAGTTAGACATAATAAAGAACCCCTGCACGAAGGCCGTTCCATCTATATTTACTTCAAGGATGACATCGTTTTCGATCAGCTTACTATACCCTCCAATAGCCATTTTAATCTTTACACTTTTTATCCTATAAACAACCACGTCATCGGTGTAAATATGGTCAAAGAATGATTCAGAGATGCAACACACATCGCTACCTGGATCAACTAACCAATCAACGACTATGCCATTAACAGTTATGTTAATCATAGGCTGAGCCGGCCGCTGTGACCGAGCGGTTCTAGGTGCTTCAGTCCGGAACCGCGCTGCTGCTACGATCGCAGGTTCGAATCCTGCCTCGGGAATGAATGTGTGTGATGTCCTTAGGTTAGTTAGGTTTAAGTAGTTCTAAGTCTAGGGGACTGATGACCTCAGATGTTAAGTCCCATACTGCTTAGAGCCATTTGAATTTAATCATAGGCTGAACATCATCAACAGTTTTCCTCCTGAGTTCTGTTTCAGACAGCAAATTCCTTTCTGTCTGCTCAAATCTGTCAACACACAATGTGTTTACAGTGATCTCGTTCGGAGGTTCATGTCGGTATGTCGTAGGCACGACGAAACTCTGGTTTACTTTTGTGGTGTCACCGCCAGACACCACACTTGCTAGGTGGTAGCCCTAAAATCGGCCGCGGTCCATTAGTATACGTCGGACCCGCGTGTCGCCATTGTCAGTAATTGCAGACCGAGCGCCGCCACACGGCAGGTCTAGTGAGACGTCCTAGCACTCGTCCCAGTTGTACAGCAGACTTTGCTAGCGATGCTACACTGACAACTACGCTCTCATTTGCCGAGACGATAGTTAGCATAGCCTTCAGCTACGTCATTTACTACGACCTAGCAAGGCGCCATTACCAGTTAATATTGAGATTGTAAAACATGTACCGTCAAGAGCGATGTACACCAATTATGGATTAAAGTTAAGTATTCCAGAAGCTATGTACTATTTTTGGCTACTATAATTCCTTGTCATTTTGCAGACCTCACGCCAGCCTGCGTGAGCTTCAACGCGTGCCTTTCGGCTTCCTCCAAACTCCGTGAATTGGCTCCTGCCAATTCACAACAACTTTCACATAAGCAACACAGTTTTCTGGTTAACTTAAATAATAAATTTCCCAATATTTCGGATACAAGCAACTTAAATATTTTGTGAGTGAGACGCAGTCACTTGGCTGAAATTACTTTCATTCTTGCTGAGCCAGTCAGTATCCGTGTCAGTCATGGCTACTTGTTCGTCATTTATGATGGCAGAGGTCTTCACTTCATCACGGCACCCATAATGCAAATTACACCTTTTCAGACATCAGTGTGCCACTCACCGATTCTGACCTAGCGTTCATCGCAGTGCCTTGCTGTACAACATGTTGTATGGACACGTGAGACCATCACCATGCCAGAGTACAACATTTTTGGAAGTGTCAGGTTGCTCTCCCTGGGCACATTCCTCTGAAACATCGAGTTCCAACACTACATCTCTGTTACTACTGTCACCGTAACTATCTGCTACATTAACACCACCCTGGCACTCCAACTCTAAAGCTATCAACCCTATTACTTCATCCTCAAAGGTGTCTTCATTGAATAAAACATTTGTGTTTACGTCTGCAGGTTCACTTCCCTGTTTACGTTGTTTCCTACACAACTTATCGTGCTGCCTCCACTCTTTCCACAGTTCATTGCTGCCTAAAATTGTTTTGATATCAAAATCCCCTAACTCATCGCCACTATTATCATTGCTGCATTTATTAGTTAACCTTTTCTTGGCCCTGTTAAAATTTTCCTACTTCCTGGGCCATGTCCAGGAGGGATCCTAATTTTCTGATTGCTGCCGAGTATTGTCTGCTTGGTGACTGCTGCTATCACTTGGTTTACTCCTAACCTGTTCTTTACTATCGCTTTGGAAGCGCTCACAATCTGCTTCCTGCCAACTTTTGTACGGGTTGCCTTTCTGGTTACTAAAATGATTTATCAAATTACTGCCGTTATTTCAATAGCACATAGCCCTGTCCATCCGCTCCACAAAATTCGAGAAAATTCTCGATCGAATCGGTGGGGCTAAGTGCTAAGTCCCACTGCAATGATTCTGGCAGTCGCCTTTTCAAAGTCGAAATATCATTCAGTGTACCCAGCGCTCTGTCTAAGTGCACCAACTTTTGAAGTTCCCATGCACAAAATTTCCACATACTTCCATCGCTATTTTTCTGGTGTAAGCTGTCGCCAACACCCTCTCAACAGCATGTACGAGGGTGAGTCAAATGAAAACCTTAAATATTTTTTTAAATATTATTTATTGTGCAGAAGTGGTACAAAGCTGTATCACTTTTCAACATAATCTACCCCACGCTCAATGCAAGTCCTCCAGCGCTTACAAAGTGAATAAATTCCTTTAGAAAAAAATTCTTTTGGTAGTCCGTGGAACCACTCATGCACCACGTGGCGTAACTCTTTATCAGAACGAAACCTCTTTCCTCCCATTGCGCCTTTGAGTGATCCAAACATATGAAAATCACTTGGGGCAAGGTCTGGTGAGTATGGTGGATGAGGAAGACACTCAAAGTGCAGATCTGTGATTGCTGCAACTGTTGTACGGGCAGTGTGGGGCCTTGCATTGTCATGTTGCAAAAGGACACCTGCTGACAGCAATCCACGTCGCTTTGATTTGACTGCAGGCTGTAGATGATTTTTTAGGAGATCTGTGTATCATGTACTGGTGACAGTGGTCCGTTTAGGCATGTAATGCTCCAAAATGACGCGTTTTGCGTCACAAAAGAGAGTCAGCATACCTTCCCTGCTGATGGTTCTGTTCGAAACTTCTTTGGTTTTGGTGATGAGGAATGGCGCCATTCCTTGCTCGCTCTCTTCGTTTGCAGTTGGTGGAAGTGAACCCAGGTTTCGTCCCCAGTAGCGATTCTTGCAAGGAAGCCATCACCTTCTCGTTCAAAGCGCCGAAGAATTCTTCACAAGCGTCAACATGTCGTTCTCGCATTTCAGGAGTCAGCTGCCATGGCACTCATCTTGCAGACACTTTGTGAAACTCCCACATCATGCACAATGTGATGTCCTGAGCCATGACTAATCTGTAAACATGCTTCAATGTCATTCAGTGTCACTTGGCAGATTTCCTTCACTATGGCTTCAGCTGCTGCAGTGTTCTGTGGAGTCACAACTCATTGTGCATGACCTGGACGAGGAGCACCTTCCACTGAAGTCACACCATTTGCGAACTTCCTATTCTATTCGTAGACTTGCTGCTGTGACAAATATGCATCACTGTAATGAACCTTCATTCGTCGATGAATTTCAATAGGTTTCACACCTTCACTACGCAAAAACCGAATAACAGAACACTGTCTGCGACGGTATGTGCGCATCTGCACTATGCTGCCACCTACAGGCCTTTCTGCATGCTCTTTGTAGCACGCTTACCAACTTACAGGATAACGGCGCGAAATTTCGATTTGTTATTACAAATTCCCCCACACCCCATGAACCATGGACCTTGCCGTTGGTGGGGAGGCTTGCGTGCCTCAGCAATACAGATAGCCGTACCGTAGGTACAAACACAACGGAGGGGTATCTGTTGAGAGGCCAGACAAACGTGTGGTTCCTGAAGAGGGGCAGCAGCCTTTTCAGTAGTTGCAGGGGAAACAGTCTGAATGATTGACTGGTCTGGCCTTGTAACAATAACCAAAATGGCCTTGCTGTGCTGGTACTGCCAACGGCTGAAAGCAAGGGGAAACTACAGCCGTAATTTTTCCTGAGGGAATGCAGCTTTACTGTATTATTAAATAATGATGGCATCCTCTTGGGTAAAATATTCCGGAGGTAAAATAGTCCCCCATTCGGATCTCCGGGCGGGGACTACTCAAGAGGATGTCGTTATCAGGAGAAAGAAAACTGGCGTTCTACGGATCGGAGTGCGGAATGTCAGATCCCTTAATCGGGCAGGTAGGTTAGAAAATTTAAAAAGGGAAATGGATAGGTTAAAGTTAGATATAGTGGGAATTAGTGAAGTTCAGTGGCAGGAGGAGCAAGACTTCTGGTCAGGTGACTACAGGGTTATAAACACAAAATCAAATAGGGGTAATGCAGGATTAGGTTTAATAATCAATAGGAAAATAGGAATGCGGGTAAGCTACTACAAACAGCACAGTGAACGCATTGTTGTGGCTAAGATAGATACGAAGCCCACACCTACTACAGTAGTACAAGTTTATATGCCAACTAGCTCTGCAGATAATGAAGAAATTGAAGAAATGTATGATGAAATAAAAGAAATTATTCAGATAGTGAACAGAGACAAAAATTTAATAGTCATGGGCGTCACGAGTCACGAGTGTAGGAAAAGGGAGAGAAGGAAACATAGTAGGTGAATATGGATTGGGGCTAAGAAATGAAAGAGGAAGCCGCCTGGTAGAATTTTGCACAGAGCACAACTTAATCATAGCAAACACTTGGTTTAAGAATCATGCAAGAAGGTTGTATGCATGGAAGAACCTTGGAGATACTAAAAGGTATCAGATAAATTATATAATGGTAAGACAGAGATTTAGGAACCTGGTTTTAAATTGTAAGACATTTCCAGGGGCAGATGTGGACTCTGACCAGAATCTATTGGTTATGACCTGTAGATTAAAACTGAAGAAACTGCAAAAAGGTGGGAATTTAAGGAGATGGGACCTGAATAAACTTAAAGAACCAGAGGTTGTACAGAGTTTCACGGAGAGCATAAGGGAACAATTGACAGGAATGGGGGAAAGAAATACAGTAGAAGAAGAATGGGTTGCTTTGAGGGATGAAGTAGTGAAGGCAGCAGAGGATCAAGTAGGTAAAAAGATGAGGGCTAGTAGAAATCCTTGGGTAACAGAAGAAATATTGAATTTAATTGATGAAAGGAGAAAATATAAAAATGCAGTAAATGAAGCAGGCAAAAAGGAATACAAACGTCTCAAAAATGAGATCGACAGGAAGTGCAAAATGGCTAAGCAGGCATGGCTAGAGGACAAATGTAAGGATGTAGAGGCTTATTCCACTAGGGGTAAGATAGATACTGCCTACAGGAAAATTAAAGAGACCTTTGGAGATAAGAGAACCACTTGTATGAACATCAAGAGCTCAGATGGAAACCCAGTTCTAAGCAAAGAAGGGAAAGCAGAAAGGTGGAAGGAGTATATAGAGGGTATACAAGGGCGATGTACTTGAGGACAATACTATGGAAATGGGAGAGGATGTAGATGAAGATGAAATGGGAGATATGATACTGCGTGAAGAGTTTGACTGAACACTGAAAGACCTGTGTCGAAACAAGGCCCCCGGAGTAGACAACATTCCATTGGAACTACTGGCAGCCTTGGGAGAGCCAGTCCTGTCAAAACTCTACCATCTGGTGAGCAAGATGTATGAAACAGGCAAAATACCCTCAGACTTCAAGAAGAATATAATAATTCCAATCCCAAAGAAAGCAGGTGTTGACAGATGTGAAAATTACTGAACAGTCAGTTTAATAAGCCACAGCTGTCAAATACTAACACGAATTCTTTACAGATGAATGGAAAAACTAGTAGAAGCCGACCTCGGGGTAGATCAGTTTGGATTCCGTATAAGCACTGGAACACGTGAGGCAATACTGACCTTACAACTTATCTTAGGAGAAAGATTAAGGAAAGGCAAACCTACGTTTCTAGCATTTGTAGACTTAGAGAAAGCTTTTGGCAATGTTGACTGGAATACTCTCTTTCAAATTCTAAAGGTGGCAGGGGTAAAATACAGGGAGCGAAAGGCTATTTACAATTTGTACAGAAACAAGATAGCAGTTATAAGAGTCGAGGGACATGAAAGGGAAGCAGTGGTTGGGAAGGGAGTAAGACAGGGTTGTAGCCTCTCCCCGATGTTATTCAATCTGTATATTGAGCAGGCAGTAAAGGAAACAAAAGAAAAATTCGGAGTAGGTATTAAAATCCATGGAGAAGAAATAAAAACTTTGAGGTTCGCCGATGACATTGTAATTCTGTCAGAGACAGCTAAGGACTTGGAAGAGCAGTTGAATGGAATGGACAGTGTCTTGAAAGGAGGATATAAGATGAACATCAACAAAAGCAAAAGGAGGATAATGGAATGTAGTCGAATTAAGTCGGGTGATGCTGAGGGAATTAGATTAGGAAATGAGACACTTAAAGTAGTAAAGGAGTTTTGCTATTTGGGGAGCAAAATAACTGATGATGGTCGAAGTAGAGAGGATATAAAATGTAGACTGGCAATGGCAAGGAAAGCGTTTCTAAAGAAGAGAAATTTGTTAACATTGAGTATTGATTTAAGTGTCAGGAAGTCATTTCTGAAAGTATTTGTATGGAGTGTAGCCATGTATGGAAGTGAAATACGGATGATAAATAGTTCGGACAAGAAGAGAATAGAAGCTTTTGAAATGTGGTGCTACAGAAGAATGCTGAAGATTAGATGGGTAGATCACATAACTAATGAGGAAGTATTGAATAGGATTGGGGAGAAGAGAAGTTTGTGGCACAACTTGACCAGGAGAAGGGATTGGTTGGTAGGACATGTTCTGAGGCATCAAGGAATCACCAATTTAGTATTGGAGGGCAGTGTGGAGGGTAAAAATTATAGAGGGAGACCAAGAGATGAATACACTAAGCAGATTCAGAAGGATGTAGGTTGCAGTAGGTACTGGGAGATGAAGAAGCTTGGACAGGATAGATTAGCATGGAGAGCTGCATCAAACCAGTCTCAGGACTGAAGACCACAACAACAACAACATTACAAATTTAAGGTTTTCATTTGACTCACCCTCATATTTAGACCTCCGCAGATGTCCGTAGGGGGCCGCACTGACTCACTCTTCCATTTGGCATCTGTCAGTATATTCTTGGCATGGATCGCAGGCTAAGGCAGTACATGGTGACCAGATTAGTGACTAGCAGTCAGACTAAAGTTGAAATAAGCAAGATTACCAATATTGTCTGCAAGAGGACAGTCACTGAAGAACTTATACCACAACACATGGATTCTATTCAAGTAAAGTATCCAGTTCATGTAAATAAAGAACCGTATTAATCCTCGTGTGCATTTGTGTTGTAGAAAGAGAATACCGGCCACCCATAACATCCTCTCCTTTGCTGTACAAGACTCTACAGTTATTGCAATACTCTTTCCCATTTAGAAACACATTTTTCAGTTGCATTTGTTTGTCCATGCTCCAGTATTTATTAAGCAAAAGAGCCTCAGACGTGGCGTAATCTGTGAATGAAACTGCATTCTGGTTGGCTCATATTTGTGCGCCAACATCAAGCTGTCGCTTCACAAATTTCATTTGTGCCTTGTCAAAGATACCACATACAAAACTATCTTTGCTTGAAGCAAATCAACTATATTCCCCATTGAGAAACTTCAGTTTAAGGCTTACCATGATTTGTGACGTCCCCAGATGATTAACTGCTATATTCCCTATTGTATTTTTCAATAAGCCTATCTACCTTTTTCTATCTTCTACCTCTGATTTTGCTGGTTCTAGCTCTGCTTTCTGCCACTGAACCTTATTATCTACACATTCAGTAACCAATTTCACTGCAGTCTTCAGTCTTTTTCTTGCACTCTGACAGGACCGTATCTACTCTTCCACCAAACTACCCTCAACTGCAGTAATTCATTCTTCTAGCCTCTGCTCTGTCTCTTTGATCTGGATTGCAGACCGTTATAGTTTACTATTAATCCCCTCTATTCGAGTTTTGATTTCCTCACTATGGTTTTATTTTCCATCTGAGTTTGCATATTTTAGATGTTTTCCTCTGACAGAAGAAAGCCATTAGATGTATTTTTGGTGTGAGCAATTTAACTTCTTGCAGACAGTACTTCATTGAGCACAAAATTCTTACAGTTCCCAGTCTATACATACTTAAAGCACTTATGCATGCCAAAGAGAATGCCCACATGTATGAAAGCAGGTGAGATGTGCACGCATATGAAACCAGAAATAGGAACTTATTAGACATTCCTTGGAAACGTTTGAGTAAAATCCAAAATAATTTTTCACATGCTGGCAAAACATTTCACAACAATATATCACATGGAACGTGGAAATTGCATGAGAATATATTTAAAATGCTGATAGAGACATGGTTGAAAGAGAAAGCATTCTATAGCGTAAGTGAATTCCTACATAATGAAAAAATATGATTCTCTATTATTATAAATATGATTGTGATCAAAGAAACTGTAATTTATGTTATACAACCATACTGACCTTTTGTATAATCATATACCATATGTTAACTTTTGTGTAATCATTTGTACCACAATCTATATAACTATGTAACTACTGACCTTACTACACTCTGATATTCAAATTGAGCTTTGATTTCAGTTTGCATCTTTTGCATCGTAAGAAAAAGCTGAGCCTGCCAGCTATCTGCTGCCAAAATCCCTGCGGTTGCATTAGCCTCAGTATCTCCCAAAACTCTATCTCCTCTCCCTCAGACCTAGCTGGGCTACCCATATTACTCTCAATAAGGTCTGACCCACCCTCGCTGGGCTACTGCTTAATGCCATCAGCCATGGTTGAAAAGCTGCACACAACAACATGTAAACACAAATGTTGTCCCACGTAACTTATACTGCGACCTGTGCACTGCTGTTGGCGTCTGGCTGTAGACTGCGTGAGGTGCGTTGTTGGTGCTGGTACATAGATTGCTCCTGTGAGGCTTCTGTAGTGAGACAGCTGGCATGAAGGCGATATGGTGCGTTGTACTGATGACAGACTCACATTCTCGACAACACACATTTTCATATGTACCCTCCTAGTGTCCCTGGCCTTCAAGTCTAGTTGCAATGTATCCTTAATCCCGGATGAGCCACCAATTGCAACGCTCAGCAGAATGGGAATGGGGCTGCAAACGCTTCAATCCCGGATGAGCCCCAAATTGGGACGGTTGACGGAATGGGAATGGGGCTGGAAATGCCTCTGCTCGCTGGCTCTCGTCGTGTAGCTCGTGGATGATCTCCTACCCCTCCTGTCATCTGACATGTGTGCATAACACCTGTTAAAGTGCATAAATAAAATACTCTTGATACTGTTAACCAGAGTACCCTCTAGCAGGCTGAAGTCAAATGACGGATCGAATGCACTTGTTATATTCCTTAAAATTCATAAGTTTTTGTTTAAAACTAAATACAGTTCACTGATGGTATCTTCCAAACAGATACGTGCCATTTTAACTATTGCTCGATCTTCCAATAGTGATACTGAACAAGCTTATTTTAATAAAAGTTGTTGAATGGTAAATAACGTTGATTGAAATTTAGCAAGCGATCAGTTCACTAAAACATGGCCTAATGCCGATGATTTAAAGTTTACTCGACATTGGCCCGAATTCCTAAATATTCAAAGTCACGACTTGTTTAAACACCATTAAAGTCCAATGACACTGTTTCAGAATCGATCACCTAAACCTGATGAAAATAATTAGAGTCCAACGTGGAAACTAAGTCCCGTTGGTATCCCAAAACGCAATTCGAAATGCTCAAAAATAGAGTCCCACAGTAGCACTTTAGCAATCGAATGGAAACAGAGTACCACACGTACTATTTTGGAGCAAAGTCCCATTTGCTTACAAAAACAATCACCAAAAGACACAACGCATGAAAAAACCCAAGTCCCTACTGTGTCCTACATTGAAAATATCCCAAGTCCGGATACTTCGCGATAATTACATCTTCCATTTGGTTGCGCACACGAAATTCAGCTAAGTTCAACACTTATGGAACCGTAAAACTGTCACCAAAGTGTCGCGTCGAGCAACACGGGTCCAGCGTCGGCAAAGGTGTGCAGGGTTCTGATCTGGAGGTTTGTGTCATCTTCGCTTAAATACCCTCGATCCGAAATTCCTCTAGCTACGTCACCTAACTGCTTCCCATTGATCACCACTTCTTTGCATAACGTTTTACATGGAAGAGCAATCTTAATTATCAAGGTTCGCAGGAGAGCTTCTGTAAACTTTGGAAGGTAGGAGGAAGTACTAGTAGAAGTAAAGCTGTCAGGAGGAGCCGTGAGTCGTGCTTGGGTAGCTGAGTTGATGCCGGCATGGTAGCTCATCGTGTTCGGTCAGAGGGTTAGCTGCCCTCTGTATTGAAAAAACTGAGTGAATGGATCAATAATGAACTTCAACGGGCGTCAGGTGACGTCCGCCACGAACAATTGAAACGAACACTAACGAACAAAATGAGATTACAAAATAAATAAATAAATAAATAAATAAATAAATAAATAAAAGGTTGGTAGAGCACTTGCCGCAAAGGGCAAAGGGCCCGAATTCGAGACTCGGTCTGGTACACAGTTTTAATTTGCCAGGAAGTTTCAATCTTAATTATGTTTGCACCATTATATGCGTGCTCAAATTCTCATCACAAAACATACCTTACAGAAATTTTTAGCTGCAATAGTTTGCCCAGAATTAATGTTTTAATGTTTTGCAATTATCTTTGCAGAGTGCGAAAATAGTTTTTGCCCATTTGTACGCTCTTTCTGAGCGCTGATAATAATTTACACATATACAAAGGTTAAACAAAAATGGCCAAAACTATGCAAGAGTTATTAATAAACAAGGGCAACACATAATAATAATAGCAAATACCACAAACTCTTCATAATAATTGCAAATATCACAAACGAATCATGTTGAAATGTGTATAACCACACCCACTATCATACATTGCCTCGTTGTTCGTGTATCTGACTTGTATTATTTGTTTTAATTAATTTCTTTAAAGTCAGTACTGCCATTAGACTGTTTTTTATTTGCAGTGTTACATTTATACGATCATGATTTCGGCTCAAATGGTTCAAATGGCTCTAAGCACTATAGGACTTAACATCTGAGGTCATGAGTCCCCTGCAACTTAGAACTACTTAAACCTAACTAACCTAAGGACATCACACACATCCATGCCTGGGGCAGGATTCGAACCTGTGACCGTAGCAGCCACGTGGTTCCGGACTGAAGCGCCTAGAACCGCTCGGCCACCGCGGCTGGCTAATTTTGCCTTCAAATTGCCATTATCAAGTGTTTTAATGTTATACAGTGCCTAAGACGGCATACTGTCGTATTTAAAATACACTATTAGACACATTGTCTAAGGGTCAATATTTATGGTCAAAGCCTACTGCTGACCCTTAGACAATGTGTCTAATAGTGTATTTTAAATACGACACTATGCCATCTTAGGCACTGTATAGTATTAAAACACTTGATAATGGCACTTTGAAGCCGAAATCATGATTGTGTAAATGTAACACTGCAAATAAAAAACAGTCTAATGGCGGTACTGACTTTAAAGAAATATTTTGTGCCTGTGGCCCCACATTATGAAAAAAAAATTAATTAGTTATTAGCAGCAAATTAATGAAATTAATGTTTTACCAGTGATGTATTAATGCTGCAAATTATACAAGTCTGTCAATCATTGCGTTTCGAGAAGATT
This sequence comes from Schistocerca cancellata, assembly GCF_023864275.1. Classification (NCBI taxonomy): domain Eukaryota; kingdom Metazoa; phylum Arthropoda; class Insecta; order Orthoptera; family Acrididae; genus Schistocerca; species Schistocerca cancellata. The sequence goes on from NC_064634.1 coordinate 190,910,203, forward strand.
TTTAGAACGAGCACTCGCTTTACTCTGTACCTACACTGATTCAAAACATAAATTATTCAGTAACTTGCACATGTTGCAGACTTGTTTATTTAATATCTTTTGATGTAAAGTTCGTATAAATCGTATCAACATTGTGGATGATTCGTCTCAATTCCCCTTTCACTTCCCGTATCGTACTATGTTGTACTGATTTGCGTTTGCATGTAGTCAATGCAAACGTGGATTAAGCATTGTCTTCAAACCGTGCGCTGGAATGAGGTAAACCCCCGTGATGTCACAGAACTGGCAGCCGCTTGAAAGTGACTGGTCCACGTGGAGCGATCTGCCGCTGACCACTCGCTCGCCACCATCTTCCGCCGCCGGCCTCACTGACTGCCATATGTGTGCCCTTGAACCACATCCCACAATCAAACTTCTCTCTCTGACTGATAAAAAGTGACTGTCACTAGTCCAACTCAGTTCTGATTTGTTTTACACAACACCATACAGCATTCAAAATCAAAGTCCAGGTCTAGAAAGCAAGGTAAAAGCTGTATTTGAGAATTGGTGTAACAGTAGCTTCAGTAGTGAAATATGAACTGTAAGATCACCCTCTGTGCTGGGTACTTATTTCTCATAGAGGGCTAATAGTCATCTCTGTGTGATATGTCTGCTTTCTCTCCTAAACGTTTGGTTGCCGAAGGCAGAACTGAGAGCCATACAGATAATATTGCGGTCATTCTCTGTGTTTTTCTCCACATTATTGGAGTGGCATGATATTAAATACCTTCCCATTTTACTCATCCATAGGAACAGAGGTGCATAGGTTGGACTCATGAACAGCTATGCAGGGAGCAGAGGAGACAGGCATCCCAGCCAATGGCTTGTTAACAACTAGTGACAACGGCAGGGCCTCAGGGATATCTTCCTCCAGTAACGTGTCAACTTTCACAATTGTCAGCAGTGGCTCAGACTCTATAAGTGCCATAAAGTCCTTTGCCAGTGGTGGTATTGTCATGGTGAATGTAGATGTGTACAGAAGTCACACCTAAACCAAGCTGGGCGCAAAGTAGAACATTGCTGGTGAACAGCATGTGGAACTCTGGGAAATAGGGTCAGGAGCTGGGCTGACTGGGAGGCATAGTTGGCAATGGTGGCAGTCTTGGGTGATTACTTGGGCCAAGGTGAGGTCAGATTGTGAGCGAATATCAGGTAGTTAATGCACCTGAGCTGACTGCAGTATCACAGGAAGTGCTCTTGTACGATTGCTATTTCAAAACTTATATGTACACTGTGACCAGTGATGAGTATTAGAGTCCACTCCAGTGTATGTCATAAGTGTGAGTGTCCACTGTAGAATCACTGGGTAGCCCCAGGAGATCAATAATGGTACGATACAACTGTCCATTCCCCATTTCAGATAGGCTAACTGTGTATGGAGTTGAATAAGTACAAAGCAAAGAAGTATGCCAGAGCTTCATCAGATGGAAAAGGAGAGAAGTAAAAAGACTGTGGGTGTCTATTATTTATTTATTTATTCCTCATAATTATAGCCTATTATCTGAAAAGCTAAAATAGGCCATAGAAATCACATTTCCTTGGACGGTAATAAATTAGTTTAAAAAACACTACTTCTGCTACTACAAAACTACGTTAAACCCCTTAACCAATTACCTAGTTACTAATCTACTACAAACACTGCAGAATTTGAAACTTCCTGGCAAATTAAAACTGTGTGTCGGTCTGAGATTCAAACTTGGGACCATTCCCTTTTGTAGGCAAGCGCTCTACCAACCAAGCTACCCAAGCACGACACACGACCCGTCATCACAGCGTCAGTTCTGCCAGTACCTCGTCTTCTACCTTCCAAACTTCACAGAAGCTCTCCTGCGAAACTTGCAGAACTAGCACTCCTGGAAGAAAGGATATTGTGGACACAGGAATTTAAGGAGATGGGACCTGGATAAACTGACTAAACCAGAGATTGTACAGAGTTTCAGGGAGAGCATAAGGGAACAATTGACAGGAATGGGGGAAAGAAATACAGTAGAAGAAGAATGGGTAGCTCTGAGGGATGAAGTAGTGAAGGCAGCAGAGGATCAAGTAGGTAAAAAGATAAGGGCTTGTAGAAATCCTTGGGTAACAGAAGAAATATTGAATTTAATTGATGAAGGGAGAAAATATAAAAATGCAGTAAATGAAGCAGGCAAAAAGAAATACAAACGTCTCAAAAATGAGATCGACAGGAAGTGCAAAATGGCTAAGCAGGCATGGCTAGAGGACAAATGTAAGGATGTAGAGGCTTATCTCACTAGGGGTAAGATAGATACTGCCTACAGGAAAATTACAGAGACCTTTGGAGAAAAGAGAACCACTTGCATGAATATCAAGAGCTCAGATGGAAACCCAGTTCTAAGCAAAGAAGGGAAAGCAGAAAGGTGGAAGGAGTATATAGAGGGTCTATACAAGGGTGATGTACTTGAGGACAATATTAGGGAAATGGAAGAAGCTGTAGATGAAGATGAAATGGGAGATACGATACTGCGTGAAGAGTTCGACAGAGCACTGAAAGACCTGAGTCGAAACAAGGCCCCGGGAGTAGACAACATTCCATTAGAACTACTGATGGCCTTGGGAGAGCCAGTCCTGACAAAACTCTACCATCTGGTGAGCAAGATGTATGAGACAGGCGAAATACCTTCAGACTTCAAGAAGAATATAATAATTCCAATCCCAAAGAAAGCAGGTGTTGACAGATGCGAAACTTATTGAACTATCAGTTTAATAAGTCATGGCTGCAAAATACTAACACGAATTCTTTACAGACGAATGAAAAACCTGGTAGAAGCCGACCTCGGGGAAGATCAGTTTGGATTCCGTAGAAATATTGGAACACGTGAGGCAATACTGACCTTACAACTTATCATAGAAGAAAGATTAAGGAAAGGCAAACCTACGTTTCTAGCATTTGTAGACTTAGAGAAAGCTTTTGACAATGTTGACTTGAATACTCTCTTTCAAATACTAAGGGTGGCAGGTGTAAAATACAGGGAGCGAAAGGCTATTTACAATTTGTACAGAAACCAGATGGCAGTTATAAGAGTCGAGGGGCATGTAAGTGAAGCAGCGGTTGGGCAGGGAGTGATGTCCCCAATGTTATTCAATCTGTATATTGAGCAAGCAGTAAAGGAAACAAAAGAAAAATTCGGAGTAGGTATTAAAGTCCATGGAGAAGAAATAAAAACATTGAGGTTCGCTGATGACATTGTAATTCTGTCAGGGACAGCAAAGGACTTGGAAGAGCAGTTGAACGGAATGGACAGTGTCTTGAAAGGAGAATATAAGATGAACATCAACAAAAGCAAAATGAGGGTAATGGAATGTAGTCGAATTGAGTCGGGTGATGCTGAGGGAATTAGATTAGGAATGAGACACTTAAAGTAGTAAAGGAGTTTTGCTATTTGAGGAGCAAAATAACTGATGATGGTCGAAGTAGAGAGGATATAAAATGTAGACTGGCAATGGCAAGGAAAGCGTTTCTGAAGAAGAGAAATTTGCTAACATCGAGTATAGATTTAAGTGTCAGGAAGTATTTGTATGGAGTATAGCCATGTATGGAAGTGAAACATGGACGATAAATAGTTTGGACAAGAAGAAAATAGAAGCTTTCGAAATGTAGTGCTACAGAAGAATGCTGAAGGTTAGATGGGTAGATCACATAACTAATGAGGAGGTATTGAATAGAATTGGGGAGAAGAGGAGTTTGTTGCACAACTTGACAAGAAGAAGGGACCGGTTGGTAGGACATGTTCTGAGGCATCAAGGGATCACAAATTTAGTATTGGAGGGCAGCGTGGAGCGTAAAAATCGTAGAGGGAGACCAAGAGATGAATACACTAAGCAGATTCAGAAAGATGTAGGTTGCAGTAAGTACTGGGAGATGAAGAAGCTTGCACAGCATAGAGTAGCATGGAGAGCTGCATCAAACCAGTCTCAGGACTGAAGACAACAACAACAACAGCATGGCTTAGTCATAGCCTAGGGGATATTTCCAGAATGAAATTTTCATTCTGCTGTGGAGTGTGCGCTGATATGAAACTTGCTTGGGTAGCTCAGTTGGTAGAGCACTTGCCCCCTGAAAGGCAAAGTCACGAGTTCGAGTCTCGGTCTGGCTCACAGTTTCAATCTGTCAGGAAGTTTCATATTAGTGCACACTTCACTACAGAATAAAAATTGCACTTTGGAAACATCTTCCAGGCTGTGGCTAAGCCATGTCTCTGCAATATCCTTTCTTCCAGAAGTGCTAGTTCTGCAAGGTTCACAGAAGAGCTTCTGTGAAATTTGGAAGGTAGGAGACAAACTACTGGTAGAATTGGTCTGGTGATGGGTTGTGAGTCGTGCTGGGATAGCTCAGTTGGTAGAGTACTTGCCCGCTGAAGTCTCAGTGCTGCACACAGTTTTAATCTGCCAGGAAGTCTCATATCTGTGCACTCGCCACTGCAGAGTGAAAATTTCATTCTGACTACAAAATTTTTTCTCTGTTTGTTCATTTATTTTGGTGCATTTAACTTATAGATGGTTGTCTCTACTACTGGATCTGCTTTCATACTGTCCCAGTCACGTGCCATAGTCTGCCGGATTCCATGTGATTCAGGCAGCATGTCAGCACCGCTTCCACTACTGCAAGCAAACCACCATCGCTGATACTTCTTAAAGTCCCCACTTTTATGATACAGTATAGATTCTTGGGACAGTATTTAAGTTGGTGGTCGCCGACATCATCTTCCCTCTATCTGCAGAGTATGCGTCTAGCCTGGATAGCAGTATGATAACTTGTGGTTGGACGCCTCGTGAAGTCTTCCTTGGTTTTCCTGGATGCTGCGGCTGCAATATCGTCCAAGATGCATTAGGTCGACTCCCCCCTTGGTGCTGCTATGGGATCCAACATCCTTAATACCTGAAGTCCACTACCCTTTGCCTCTTCATAGAGAATGCAGTTCCACAGTGTGTGTTCTGGTGTCCCAACACTGGCGCAGGCTCAGCTATTATTCATTTGTCTTCTGATTTTGGATAGCTACGTGGCTTAAGCAACATGGGCAGTCAGGTAATGTATCAAACACTCTATGGATTAAGAAATCTCGCTTTTAATCTCACCCTGAAGTTAGGGAGAAATTTTAAATTCTCCTGCCTGCACCTGAAGTGTCCCATTCATCCCTGCCACAGTTGTAATTCGTAATCTTTAATTGCCTTTTTCGAACTGGCCTCAGTTCCAAGCACCCTTCGTACTTCCATTTCATTACCATTCTTTAGCCAGTTGGAGACTCCCCTTTTCCTAATTTCCAAGTCCAGTGGGCATATTCCTAGAATTACTAACAAAGCGTCTTTTGCAGTAGGCACCCATTAATCTTAGTAGCACACCTCATTCAACTATTCTCACTACTGAGGCTGGCTTCACTAGCTGCAAACTATGAGCCCAAACGCTCTCACCATACCCTATGACTGATGCTAACATATATAGGTCTGCTGGTATGATATGTCTTCAAGGGTAGCCGAAATTGCGTATTTTCAATGGGTATAATTTTAGTCATTATGTTTGTACCGTTTCTGCCTGCTTCGTCTACAAGATGTGCAAAGTTACAACGTTCGTCCAGAAATACTCCTAGATATCTCATTGCTGCACTTCTCCTAGTGGTTACATCATTTAATTTTATTTTAGGGTTTCTTATTAAGTTCCATTTCAGCAGGAGTTACGTTATTTTATGAGGTGCTAGTGACAGTTTAACACTTCAACACCAGCCTCCAAGTTCGTGGAGGGCCGCATTACATTTGTCTTCTATGTTTCTTCCAGAGTCACCACTTCCAACGAACAGCACGTCATCTGCTAATGACACCAGTCCACTTATGTTACAGCTGTCTTGTAACTTCTGCAGTGTAGACTCCAGTGTTACACCCCAAAACTCTGGACCACACACTGATCCTGTGGGCAGCCTTTTGTTATTGTCATCGTTACTTTCTTTCCTGGGCATGCTAAAGAAGCATATCACTGTGGCAGTAATCTCTCAGGCAATTATACGGCACTTCTGGACACTCCAAATCTCTAGGGCGACCAAAGAAGGACGGCCATTGTAGGTTATCTCTAGAGCATACGTAGAATGAGTGCCTGTCACTAGTGAAATTGACTTATTGATTCTGTCTTCAGTTCACTTGCCTCTTCTAGACCCATAGTGTAATCTTTCGCATAATAGTTTTTCAGGTATCTTGCCAAGAAAATTCAAAAGACAAACTTGTATGTAGGATTCGGATTTCATTGGATCCTTATTTTTCCCTTTACTAATCATTACCACTTCAGCATTCTTCCATGGTGCGGGGACCCTTCCTTGCCAGAGACACTTATTGTCAGATCACAGAAGTAACTATCTAATTGGTCACATAAGACTAGTATTACTTCGGCAGGGATGCTGTCTGGTCCTGGAAATTTTGCCTTTTTTCAGTCTTAAAATTATTTATCTAATTTTTTCTTGTGCAAAGGGGTACACAAGTTTATTGTTTCTATATTCTTCCCACAACATTTTCTGTAACTTACACTATTGCCTTCTTCTTCATCATCAGGAAGTAGTGTTTCCCCTAGCAGGGCAGCTGACTTCCCAACTTTCTGATATTCTGATATTCTCAAATGAGCTCACTATGGCAGGGTTTGTAGATGGCTTAATGACAGCTGGCGGAGTCCTCCTGCCAAGTAATCTCTGTGGTTCAGAACAGTGTAAGGTTAGCTTGCATGTCAAGGGATTTAGGGATTGATGATGCGGCAAGGTTTGAGTTTAAGAAATGTGGAAAGTTAATGGCAGCATTTAGGGGGCAGTGGGAGTGGATCACAGTTGGATGAAGTTGTGAACTGAGTCAGGCAGGGTTCAGCATTGGTCTTTGGTTGAGTCTGATTGTCAGGGATGGTGGCAAGAAGGTGCTTCTACTGTAGGTACAACAAGAAGGAGACAATGACTAACTCCCTCAAAGTAAAGGCAGCTTTGTACATTCATGATTCTGGGAGGAGAAGGGTATCACCTGAGCCCCCTGCACACGTTTCTGAGGAAGGAAGGTGAGGTGTTAGTGTGTGCAGCTTGAAATCTCCGCAAAATAGCGGTCTAAGGTGTTTGAGAAAGCAATAGTGTCCACAATGTCATTATCTGCTATGGCCAGGCCAGAAATCAGAGAATGGACTTGATCACAGATAGTGTAAGTAGCGTGAATATAAGTAGCGTGAATAAAAGGACGCTATGTGCAAGAAGCATGAAGCGCCCTTCGAATGTATCCTGATAGCTAAAAGAGCCACGCGCACTTTGAATAAGAAAATGCTACTTGACACTGAAATCAATATAAAAGGCAGGGTCGCCACCGACTCTAGCCACACGACAAGAAGAGGTAGCACTGAGTCGGAAAATTACTTAATTTATTAATAAGAAAAACTCACAAAAGAACATTCATTGTAAAGTCATTGATAATGAATGGGATGTAGTTATTAATATGATCCAGGCATTCTTCCCGTGAATCAAATATTGAGTAAAGTAAAGAGGTCGTGAACACCATGCGTAAGTGCAGCCTGCAGCAAGATTCGTGAAAACACGATCTATTTCAGAGCATTTGTTTCAGATAAAAAAAAGGGACACTAATCACTACACCTGTGCACATGGAAACACTATAGGTGGGCCAACAAGGAAAACTATAAGGTAACGGCGACGTAACATTGGTACACAAGATAAGATTGAAGGCAAAATTATTTATTCCTTAAAACATTGATGTAGTGCATCTATAGACTGCTGTTGCATGCTAACTATGTACAATTGCTTGTGAAATACTACACGTTTCATAACAGACTCGCATGCCCACTCGGTCCGCGGAGACAATTTCTATGGACCGTGGCCAAATTTTAATCACATGAGACAAAGAAAATTCACAAATACACAAAAATTACCAAGATCTGGAAAAGATTGGAAGCATACACACACAGTTCTAGGCACATAAACATTCACACTGAACCGAGGGCACTTCAACATATGCAACTCCCTTGTGCTGCGTTCCTCTCACGGATCAAAGTCAAGACTGCATTGGGAATCAAACTGAAAGTCTACAAAAGCCTTGCATTTCCTGCTGCAACCCAGCAAGTAAATCTTTATAAGACGAAATTCGTGACCAAAAGCTAAAAGCTCCCCTCTCTATGTGACAACGCGCCACGCGGTCAGTCCAACTCACCCTTCTTCAACTGGAGCACAGCTGTGTACGCTTCCCGTACCGGCGGCAGACTGCCTCCCGCTTCTCCAGCCTCTTCCACGCTCCGCGTGGACCGGAAAACCCCAGGATGCCATTTCCGCCACCAACCTAACGCAGGTGGATTTCTCCCAAGTAGCGGAAACCTCTTTGCCGACTTGACCACTACGAGAGTTGGCAATGAAAGGTGGCTACAGGACCCTTTCAATAGCCAATGGAGATTGCCCCACATGATAGAAGAGAGAGTGAAACTGTTAAAGGAATTAGTAAATGAAATCCAGCTAGCTTTTTTGTTATCCCAAAGAATGTGATGACACTAAGCCACGCAACTCTTTATATCAAATACAGTTTGCTATCATAGGATGACAGTAAAAAATGCAGAGAGCACGTCTCCACATGCAAATCGCATCACGGAACTCCTTAGTCCACCAGGGGAGTGGGACAAGGGACGGTAAAGATGAAGTGCCAGGTATGGAATGCTCCGTGGTATTAAGGATAATGCTCGTAAGGTACTCTACCTAGTCATGATTGCTGGGAGAATGTTGTTCGTTGAGCCGCACAGTGTGGCCTAGTGGTTCTAGGCGCTACAGTCTGGAACCACGCGACTGCTATGGTCGCAGGTTCGAATCCTGCCTCAGGCATGGATGTGTGTGATGTCCTTAGGTTAGTTAGGTTTAAGTAGTTCTACGTTCTAGGGGGACTGATGACCTCAGAAATTAAGTCCCATAGTGCTCAGAGCTATTTGAACCATTTTGTCATTCATCGAAGGTTGCGAGACAGGAGTGAAGCCCTAGTTGGCCTTAGAAAGCTGTCGGTTTGATTTGTACATAGGTGTGGTAGGAGTCAGCAAATGGAGAGCACATGGCAAATGGTCACTTGAGTACGTGTCAGAGAGAATGGGCCACTTGAGATGACAGGCAAGCTGGGCAGGGCAGAATGAGAGGTCCAGATTGGAATAAGTGTACATGGAGTCTGGAGAGAATGTGGGAGCTCTAGTGTTAAGACAGGTGAGGTTGAGTTGATTGGAAAGGTGAGCCAAGAAGGCACCTCTCAGACAGGATCTTGAAGAGCCCCAGAGGGGATGGTGCATGTTAAAGTCACCAGGGGGCAAAAAAGGGGTGAGGAAGTTGACCAATAATCTGGAGGAAGTCTGCCCTAGTGACAGTGAATGACAGAGGGATGTAGACATTTCGAAGAAAAAAGTTGAAGCGAGGAAGGAAAATGCAGACTGCAACAGTTTGCAGTCAGTGTTCAGTGAGATGGTTTGGCTATGGAGATCATCCTGTATGAGCAGCATAACTCCCCCATGAGATGGAATGCTGTCATTGGGAGGAAGGTCAAAGCAAACTGGAAGGAAACATGGGAGATCAAAGTGGTTGCGAAGATGTGATTTTATTCCTTGGAGACAGAAAACAACCAGATGCTGTGATTCCAAGAGCAACCATAATTCCACCTTGTTGGATATAATGCCACAAACATTCCATTGGAGAGGAGTCACAAAGGGGAATGGGGAGGAGGGAACAAAGAAAAGGGCTGCCAAGAGCCAGCCTTCGAAGATGCATTGCTACAGGATTCAGAGGCTGGAGGATCCTGTTCCAAGAAATTTGCAGAGGCATTGGCATTCTCTCTGGGTCAGACTGCGGATTCCAGGGAAGAAAAATGATAGGCAGTGCTTACTGGCAAAATGGAGGGCAGCCGGGTGAGGGTATCATGCGGTGACACTGTTGAAAAGGATCTCTGAGTCAAGGAAGGAGATGACCATTTGCCTTTATTCGATTTCTTAAAGCCTTCCTGGTTGGCAGACAAAGATTCAGATAGTTTTTGGCTGGAGGGATGTAAAAAGTCATTGCAGGAGCATTCCTTTTATCCTTTCTGTTCTTCCAGTTGTGTAGCAGCGGTTTTTGCTACTGGGGGCAAAGATTTGGTGGCTTTTTGTGCAGCTGCACAAGGAGGTGGGGATGCTACCATGATACTGAGTGATTTGACAACTGCAGTGCTGAAATGGAAGTTGTAAACCTGGCTGACCACATCCTTCAGCAGGCAAGGCATAGCAAGAACAGTACTAAAATTGCCGGATGATAAAATGCAGGTATTTTGAATAGCCAATAACTTGCTAGTGACAGGGTAAGGTACTTTTTCCTTCACCCAGATCTCATAGATGGCTCGTTCATCAAGACATATGGGACATTCAAGGGATGAGGTGGTATGGTCACCATTACAATTGATACAGCAGGGAGTAGGAAGTGGGTCCCCACCCTCAAGAGTGTCCCGACCACAAGTAACAAATTTGACCATGTTTTGACAGGACACATGAGTGTGGTTGTAACGCTGACTCTGGTGGGAAACTCAAGTTTGAAAAGTATAATCAGACTGTGATAACTTCATAGCCTGCTTTGCTCTCTGATGAAAGCACTACTCGATCAATCATACGAAAAACAGTGCATGTAAGAACTAAGGTTGGATTAACGTTTTTCATTACCTGATGGACCACAGTGACACACTGATCAAAGAGTAAGTTTGGATTTCTCCCTCTGTCAGACCATCAAGCAGCCAAGTGTAAATAAGACCATGTGAAGAAATCAGTGTTTGCTGGGCCTCTACATGAGCCAGATAGCCATGGACAAGTGAAGCTGTTGGGCTTCAGAATCACAATTGGTCTCCAGAAGCAAAGTCCCATTACCTAAGTGAGAACAGGATTTCACACAGCCTGCAACTGCATCAACACCTTTCTGAGTAATAAATGTATTAACTACAGATAAGGACTATCTTCAGTACGTGATACCGTGAGGAACCAACATGTAGCTGGGAGAGTCTTTGGATCTTTAGCCTCATTCTGTTTAAATCTAGCAGACATAGACTGAGATTGTTATTGGCTCATTGCAAAAATAGCCCCAATGATTGCCAGTGTCTCTGATGGCAAGCTCCTTCCAACTGGGGGCCTCCCTCAGAGAGGGACTCACAAGCCTTAGTTGATTGTTACACCTCAGGAGGTCACACTTTTCGAACTCCTGACAGAGGGACCAATTGGCAGTTGGGAAGGTAACAGCACAGGCTATCACCCCTCCCTGGGCCTGACCTGTACCAGAGGGTACGTGCGACCTGGGCTGGAAATTACACATCACACACAGTCACCTGTTACACATCAGACATAGCAGCCAGCTCACAGGGAGGAAGAAGAAACAAAGAGAAACCTCAAATGCCAAAAGGAAGGAAGCAGAGGAGATGGAGAATGAAGAAAGAAAGAAAAACAGGTTCCAATTCTGGACTATCAAGCTGCAACAAGCATTCCTGAAAAAATGCAAGACATGTTTCCCAAGGGGAAAAAGAATAACAGGAAGGTAGACATGTAGCACAGAAAGAGAAGAGGTGCTGCAAAAGCTGGGCCCCCATGGTAGCCAAATATGAATTCACCGAAGCGTGGTGATCCCCTTGGGAGGTATCATCAACTTACAGAATATATAAGTATATATATGATGATAGAACAAGTGGTCAGCTGATACCTTACTGAAATAATAATTATGATATTTGTCCAAAATGATTCAGGAAACCTAAATCAGGATGCCCAGTCAGACCAAACTCCATCCTCCCACATATGGAGTCAGTGTCTTAACAACTACACTGCCTCATTCAGTTGGTTCCTACTGTACAAAGTTTATAGAAACTTAATCTGTACACTGCATTAATACTATATGTGAATTTGATCACATCAGCTAAATGTAACCTAGTAAATTAGAGAGAAAGCCACTATTTTTGTTAAAGCATCTGCTTCCTAACTTGTATTAGATAAATGTTATTTGCTATCAATTGATAGTACTGGTATTTTTCAATGAAAATAAACACTATATTTTAACTGCAAAGGTATGTTTAAAAAAGACTACTACTTTAGAATGAACATTGCGACTTGCCATGTAGCTACCTCGAAATTTTACTCCTTGAATGTAGATAATCATATAATTTTTATACTAAGTGGCTAATGATATGTGTTATATTGACTCCCAGTTTCTTGCTTAATGTGAGTTGAGAGCTTGTTGAACACCTTTGCAGCAGAGTTAATAACTCTGGTCTAAATCTTACACGAATGGTGAAGACTGTAAGAAAATCATTTTTTTTTGCTTGGTATTATAATTTGTAAATCATAGTTTAGCTAAAACTGATATTTGTTGTTGGCAACAAAGAGATTTAAGAAGAAAGTGTACTGAGAAGTATGTAAGTATTCCAAAATCCTTAGAGAGACCACTGTAAGAAGTGTGATTATCTATTTTATGCAATATACTGTTTGCTCCCCTCTTCTGAATAATATCAAACTTTAGTTACTTGAGATGTACCTGGAATGATAAGGATTTTTTATGTGCTGTTTAAAATAAAATTGAAATGAACTGTTCATTAAGTCTCATTCTGTCACCCATTTTGTCTATTTTTTGTGTGATTTTGATGACTATTTAACTTTTTCTATGTTATTAAAATAATTCTAATAACACTCCATTACTTTAACAGCCATGTTATTATTGCATACTTGGTGGATCAGTATGCAAAAGATGACTCTCTTTACCCTAAAGATGCTAAGAAACGGGCTCTAGTGAACCAGCGACTCTTCTTTAATGTGTCAACACTTTATAGATGTTTTTCTGCATATTATGTAAGTGCAGTAGTATGTAAGTGCAGTAGTAAAACTATATATGTCAATAACAGTATAATATTTGGCAATATGAATTTCCATAATAATAATGCTACAGTTATTGTATTAGTGGCAATGAATTCCTCTCATTGTTACAATGATTTTAGTAGGTCTGCTCATTGTTGTCTATGACATTTCTAAAGCAAGGGTCTGTGTCTGTTAATTTCGTGACTTACTTTCTCTCTCATATACACACATAAAGGTGACAAAGACATCTAAGAATATTCAATGTCCCACTGCACTTGATAGCACTGGTCTGAATTCTATACACTGATAACCTCACAACTGTGAAGACCAGTGCTCCAGTGCTGACACATTTGATTTCTCTAAAGTATCTAAATGTGTCATATCACCCAACAGTACAACATATATGCCAGAAAACTCATTAGGGAAGCTCTAAAATGTCTCAGTTGGTGGAAGAACTGTTAACAAGCTCTGATTTGCATATGACACCGTGCCTTTAGTAGGCAGCGAAGGTGAACTTACTAGGCTACTGACAAAAGTAAAGGGGGTTAGTCTATCATGGGGATTAGACATCAATCTCACCATGTCCAAATCCAAGATAATTATTGAGGAGCATGATTACAACTTCGTTCGTTGTGGTCTTCAGTCCTGAGACTGGTTTGATGCAGCTCTCCATGCTACCCTATCCTGTGCAAGCTTCTTCATCTCCCAGTACTTGCTGCAACCCACATCCTTCTGAATCTGCTTAGTGTATACATGTCTTGGTCTCCCTCTACGATTTTTACCCTCCACGCTGCCCTCCAATGCTAAATTTGTGATCCCTTGATGCCTCAGAACATGTCCTACTAACTGGTCCCTTCTTTTTGTCAAGTTGTGCCACATACTCCTCTTCTCCCCAATTCTATTCAATACTTCATCATTAGTTATGTGATCTACCCATCTAATCTTCAGCATTCTCCTGTAGCACCACATTTCGAAAGCTTCTACTCTCTTCTTGTCCAAACTATTTATCGTCCACATTTCACTTCCATACATGGCTACACTCCATACAAATACTTTCAGAAACGACTTCCTGACACTTAAATCTATACTCGATGTTAACAAATTTCTCTTCTTCAAAAACTCTTTCCTCGCCATTGCCAGTCTACATTTTATATCTTCTCTTCTTCAACCATCATCAGTTATTTTGCTCCCCAAATAGCAAAACTCCTTTACTACTTTAAGTGTCTCATTTCCTAATCTAATTTTCTCAGCATCACCTGACTTAATTCGACTACTTTCCATTATCCTCATTTTCCTTTTGTTGATGTTCAACTTATATCCTCCTTTCAAGACACTGCCCATTCCATTCAACTGCTCTTCCAAGTCCTTTGCTGTCTCTGATAGAATTACAATGTCATCGGCAAACCTCAAAGTTTTTATTTCTTCTCCATGGATTTTAATACCTACTCCGAATTTTTATTTTGTTTCCTTTACTGTTTGCTCAATATACAGATTGAATAACATCAGGGAGAGGCTACAACCCTGTCTTACTCCCTTCCCAACCACTGCCTCCCTTTCATACCCCTCGACTCTTATAACTGCCATCTGGTTTCTGTACAAATTGTAAATAGCCTTTCACTCCCTGCATTTTATCCCTGCCACCTTCAGAATTTGAAACAGAGTATTCCAGTCAACATTGTCAAAAGCTTTCTCTAAGTCTACAAATGCTAGAAACGTAGGTTTGCCTTTCCTTAATCTTTCTCCTAAGATAAGTCGTAAGGTCAGTATTGCCTCACGTGTTCCAGTGTTTCTACGGAATCCAAACTGATCTTCCCCGAGGTCGGCTTCTACCAGGTTTTTCATTCGTCTGTAAAGAATTCGCATTAGTATTTTGCAGCCATGACTTATTAAACTGATAGTTTGATAAGTTTCACATCTGTCAACACCTGCTTTCTTTGGGATTGGAATTATTATATTCTTCTTGAAGTCTGAAGGTATTTCGCCTGTCTCATACATCTTGCTCACCAGATGGTAGAGTTTTGTCAGGACTGGCTCTCCCAAGGCCATCAGTAGTTCTAATGGAATGTTGTCTACTCTTGGGGCCTTGTTTCGACTCAGGTCTTTCAGTGCTCTGTCGAACTCTTCATGCAGTATCGTATCTCCCATTTCATCTTCATCTACATCTTCTTCCATTTCCATAATATTGTCCTCAAGTACATCGCCCTTGTATAGACCCTCTATATACTCCTTCCACCTTTCTGCTTTCCCTTCTTTGCTTAGAACTGGGTTTCCATCTGAGCTCTTGATATTCATGCAAGTGGTTCTCTTTTCTCCAAAGGTCTCTTTAATTTTCCTGTAGGCAGTATCTATCTTACCCCTAGTGAGATAAGCCTCTACATCCTTACATTTGTCCTCTAGCCATCCCTGCTTAGCCATTTTGCAATTCCTGTTGATCTCATTTTTGAGACGTCTGTATTCCTTTTTGCCTGCTTCATTTACTGCATTTTTATATTTTCTTCTTTCATCAATTAAATTCAATATTTCTTCTGTTACCCAAGGAGTTCTACTAGCCCTCGTCTTTTTACCTACTTGATCCTCTGCTGCCTTCACTACTTCATCCCTCAGAGCTACCCATTCTTCTTCTACTGTACTTCTTTCCCCCATTCTTGACAATTGTTCCCTTATGCTCTCTGTGAAACTCTGTACAATCTCTGGTTTAGTCAGCTTATCCAGGTCCCATCTCCTTAAATTCCCACCTTTTTGCAGTTTCTTCAGTTTTAATCTACAGTTCATAACCAATAGATTGTGGTCAGAGTCCACATCTGCCCCTGGAAATGTCTTACAATTTAAAACCTGGTTCCTAAATCTCTGTCTTACCATTATATAATCTATCTGATGCCTTCTAGTATCTCCAGGATTCTTCTATGTATACAACCTTCTTTCATGGTTCTTGAACCAAGTGTTAGCTATGATTAAGTTATGCTCTGTGCAAAACTCTACCAGGCGGCTTCCTCTTTCATTTCTTAGCCCCAATCCATATTCACCTACTATGTTTCCTTCTCTCCCTTTCCCTACTCTGGAATTCCAGTCACCCATGACTATTAAATTTTCGTCTCCCTTCACTACCTGAATAATTTCTTTTATCTCATCATACATTTCATCAATTTCTTCATCATCTACAGAGCTAGTTGGCATATAAACTTGTACTACTGTAGGAGGCGTGGGCTTCGTATCTATCTTGGCCGCAATAATGGATTCACTATGCTGTTTGTAGTAGCTTACCCGCATTCCTATTTTTTTATTCATTACTAAACCTACTCCTGCATTACCCCTATTTGATTTTGTATTTATAACTCTCTATTCACCTGACAAAAAGTCTTGTTCCTCCTGCCATCGAACTTCACTAATTCCCATTATATCTAACTTTAACCTATCCATTTCCCTTTTAAAATTTTCTAATCTACCTGTCCGATTAAGGGATCTGACATTCCATGCTCCGATCCGTAGAACGCCAGTTTTCTTTTTCCTGATAACGATGTCCTCTTGAGTAGTCCCCGCCCGGAGATCCGAATGGGGGACTATTTTACCTCCGGAATATTTTACCCAAGAGGATGCCATCATTATTTATCCATACAGTAAAGCTGCATGCCCTCGGGAAAAATTACGGCTGTAGTTTCCCCATGCTTTCAGCCGTTCGCAGTACCAGCACAGAAAGGCCGTTTTGGTTAATGTTGCAAGGCCAGGTCAGTCAATTATCCAGACTGTTGCCCCTGCAACTACTGAAAAGGCTGCTGCCCCTCTTCAACTTACAGTTTAGTTAAAGGATTTGGATGCTGGGCATTCTTCGAGCTATTTTGCAACACCACCTACCATACAGGAAATTGCAATGATGATAATGAAGGTTGATTATGCTAGGGTGAGGGCTATGAAGAAGTTCTCCGATATCTGGCAGAACAGTGACAAGGAACATTACAAAGATCCAGCTTGTCAAAATACTTGTTTTTTTTCTGTCTTTTTTTATGGATATGAAATGTGTACCCTCAAGGGCAGAGACAAGCAGCATATTGACAGATTTTAGCTTTGGTGCTGGTGCAGGATGCTGCATATAAAACAGAACAAAATAAGAACTAATATGTACACTATTAAGTAACTTAATCTCTTGGTGGCTTTCCTCTCATTGAACCAAAATATTCTCCAGTTCTTTGGCTATACTCTGAGAAGAAATGCAGAAAGTCTAGAAAAAATACTTGTGGAAGGAAAGACTGATAACACAAGACTGAAGGGAGGAGCAGGATGATGGATCATATCAAGAAGCTCTTCAATCTACATCTTCAGCAGAATCTAAGAGAAAGTGGGTAACCACCCAAGATGGAGACACTTGGATCATGGGATCATGACACTCAGCAATGAGTACACTGATGATGATTTACTCTCAGAACACACAGAGATTATGAGTGGGTGCTGATAAGTCTTTGGCTTTTCCTAGCTAAAATAGGTATAGACTCATTCTGATGTTTTTGTGTTAAATGTTGTTTTTTACATTACATGTGACAGTAATTGCATAGCAGTAACTATCTCTCTCTCTCTCTCTCTCTCTCTCTCTCTCTCTCTCTCTCTCTTCCTGTGCAGGTTTGAAATAAATATGTTGCAAGAAAATAGAGAATTCACAGTGAAAGAGAGTCATGTTGTGATTGAGTATCTTATTTAAAAGGGGATATGGCCAAACAAATTTATGATGATATGTCTGGTACATTGGGCAGCAACTGCCCTTCTTACTCTGCTATCAAGAATTGGGTTGCTGCTTATAAAACAGGGCATTTGAAAAGTGAAGATGATAAGCATCCTGGAAGGCCAACTCAAGTCACAGTTCTGGAAACTGTAGATGCTGTTAATTCTGTGATCCTGGATGTCCAGAGGATAATGGCTAAAAAGATAGCAGAGACCCTGGGAATATCCTGAGAATATGGAGGTCATATTATTTGTGACATTTTGCATATGAGAAAGCTCTCAGCCAAATGGGTTCCACAATGTTTCAATACAGACCAAAAGCTTGAATGAGTGGTTGCTTCACAGTCCATTTTGTCAAGTTTTACCAGTATCCTGCGGGGTTTTTGGATTTTCTCATCACAGTGGATGAAATGTGGATATACAAGAATGATCCAGAGGCCAAAGAAAGTCAGTATAACGGAGACACAGTGGCTAACAACATCCAAAGAAGCTCAGTACACTAAGATCAGTAGGCGAAATGCTCTCATGTGCCTCTTGGGATAAAGATGGAATCCTGCTTATTGATTCCTTACAACATGGTAAAATCATAATGGCAAAGTACAACTTCTCAACAAATTCAAGCAATAACTGATCTCCAAATCCAAAGGAAAGCTGAGAATAAAATCTTGTTTCTGCAAGCCTTTTGGGTGGGTTAATGACACTGGAACAAAGATGCCATAAATGTGTTCAGCTCAACAAGAAATCCATTGAGTATTTAACTCTGCCGTTCTCTTCACATTTACTAAACAAATGTACTGTTTGGGTCAATATGACCCGACATAATAAAAAGCTGAAAAAAACTTCTACTCACATGTATTTTTCGAACTGTTATATGCCAAAGGCATTGTTGTTATATTACAGTATGTTGTTAATGATCAAAGCAATAATAGTAATAATAATAATAATAATAATAATAATAATAATAATATAGAATACAAAGACACAAATACAGACATTAGACCATTCTTGCATAGACCCCCAAATAACCCACAAGTCGAAATAACAATAACAGCTATCAACACAATCATACACAACAAAATAAATGAAAATACAACTATGGAAGAGTTACAACTATGGGTTTACATAGGAGCACTCACTACACTAAATATACACACTAGGCAGAGATCAGAACAAACCAACACACAGAAGAAACCCACAAAACCAGCATGGCAACACAGGCTACAGATCAGAATAGAAAAATTGAGAAAAGACATTGGACAGCTAACACAATTTATAAGAAATGAAATATCAGACAAAAAACGAAAAAGGTTAGGTAAAATCGCACAACAAGAAGCGATATAGCAATTAGATGAAAAGAAGCAGAAATTACAAGCATTGGCCAAACGACTTAGAAGATACAAAAAAAGTGAAAATAGAAGGAAACAAAACCAAACATTCAACACAAACCAAAAGAAATTTTATCAGACAATAGATAACACACACATTAAAATAGACAACTCACCAAACATAACAGACATGGAACACTTCTGGAGCAACATATGGTCAAACCTGGTACAACATAACAGGCATGCACGGTGGATACAAACAGAAACAGACACATACAAGATGATACCACAAATGCCTGAAGTGATAATTTTGCAACATGAAGTCACCCGAGCAATTAATTCTACGCACAATTGGAAAGCCCCTGGAAAAGATAAAATAGCAAATTTCTGGCTAAAGAAGTTCACCTCAACACATTCACATCTAACTAAATTACTTAACATATCTAAAAACAAAGATGATGTGACTTACGAAACGAAAGCGCTGGCACGTTGATAGACACACAAACAAACACAAACATACACACAAAATTCTAGCTTTCGAAACCAACGGTTGCCTCGTCAGGAAAGAGGGAAGGAGAGGGAAAGATGAAAGGATTTGGGTTTTAAGGGAGAGGGTAAAGAGTCATTCCAATCCCGGGAGCGGAAAGACTTACCTTAGGGGAAAAAAAGGACAGGTATACACTCGCACACACATACATATCCATCCACACATATCAAATTATTTAACATGGTTAACATATTTAAATTATTTAACAGTTACATTGCAGACCCATACACATTCCCTGATACACTTACACATGGAATAACTTATCTGAAACCTAAAGATCAAGCAGACACAGGAAACCCAGCTAAATATCACCCCATAACATGCCTACCAACAATATACAAAATATTAACTTCAGTCATTACACAGAAAATAATGACACATACAACACAGAACAAAATTATAAATGAAGAACAAAAAGGCTGTTGCAAAGGAACACGAGGATGTAAAGAGCAACTGATAATAGATGCAGAGGTGACATATCAAGCTAAAACTAAACAAAGGTCGCTACACTACGCATACATTGATTATCGAAAAGCTTTTGATAGTGTACCCCACTCATGGTTACTACAAATATTGGAAATATACAAAGTAGATCCTAAACATAGTAATGAAAAATTGGAAAACTTAATATCCAAACAAATTCAAATAATATCACATCACAGCCAATACAGATTAAGCATGGAATATACCAAGGAGACTTTCTGGTTCTGCCTTGCTCTGAACCCACTATCCAACATTCTAAATAATACAAATTATGGATACAATATTACTGGAACATACCCACACAAAATCACACATTTGCTATACATGGATGATCTAAAACTACTGGCAGCAACAAATCAACAACTCAACCAATTACTAAAGATAACAGAAGTATTCAGCAATGATATAAATATGGCTTTTGGAACAGACAAATGTAAGAAAAATAGTATAGTCAAGGGAAAACACACTAAACAAGAAGATTACATATTGGATAACCACAGCGACTGCATGGAAGCGATGGAAAAAACAGATGCCTATTAATATCTAGGATACAGACAAAAAATAGGAATAGATAATACAAATATTAAAGAAGAACTAAAAGAAAAATATTGACAAAGACTAACAAAAATACTGAAAACAGAATTGACAGCAAGAAACAAGACAAAAGCTATAAATACCTATGCTATACCAACATTGACCTACTCATTTGGAGTAGTGAAATGGAGTAACACAGACCTAGAAGCACTCAATACACTTACACGATCACAGTGCCATAAATATAGAATACATCACATACATTCAGCAACAGATGGATTCACATTAAGGAGAAAGGAAGGAGGAAGGGGATTTATTGACATAAAAAACCTACATTATGGACAGGTAGACAATTTAAGAAAATTCTTTATAGTATGAGCAGAAACTAGCAAAATACACAAAGCAATCACTCATATAAATACATTGGCTACACCACTGCAATTTCATAACCACTTCTACAACCCTTTAGATCACATAACATCAACAGATACGAAGAAAGTAAATTGGAAAAAGAAAACTACATGGCGAGCACCCGTATCATCTAACACAGCCACACATCGATCAAGACGCATCCAACAAAGCAATATACACAGTGAGACAGAAGGATTCATGATTGAAATACAGGATCAAACAATAAACACCAGATATTACAGCAAGCATATTATTAAAGATCCCAATACCACACAGATAAATGCAGACTTTGCAAACAACAAATAGAAACAGTAAATCACATCACAAGTGGATGTACAATACTAGCAAATACAGAATACCCCAGAAGACATGACAATGTAGCAAAAATAATACATCAACAACTTGCCATACAACATAAAGTAATAAAACAACATGTTCCCACATACAAGTATGCACCACTGTACTGGAGAATGATGAATACAAATTATACTGGAACAGAACCATTATAACAGATAAAACATCATACTCACCAATAAAAAGAAGAAATAACACACCTAACTGAAATATCCATACCCAATACAACAAATATACAGAAGATAATAGGATAAAAATTGAAAAGTACATCCAACTGGCTGAGGAAGTCAAGGACATGTGGCATCAGGATAAAGTTGACATTATACCAACTATACTATCAACTACAGGATTCATACCACACAATATCCACCAGTACATCAACACAATACAGCTACATCCAAACGTATATATACAACTACAGAAATCTGTAATTATTGATACATGTTCAATTACCTGAAAGTTCCTAAATGCAATGTAACATATACCGTACCGTTAAAAGGAAGTCACGCTTGATCAAGGTCCGTGTCACTTGCCATTTTTAACCAGACATAACGTCTGAGAAAGGAAAGAATAATAATAATAATACACGGAATGTTGCTAAGAAAATCTATTATTTTAATATTCATGCAAGGTATATTAGAATCAACAGACATTCGACCAAAAAATCATTCTCAACAACCATCTTCCTGTTGGCCCATATCACTTTCTTTCCTTCTTATTCACTGCAGTTTGGACACAAGTAGAGGACATGTGTTTTGCACATGTGTTTATTACACTTTGTGCACAACATGTTATTTTTATTGTTATTGCTTGAAGGACAGAACTTACAGTGTGCATATTTAGTAGAGTTTCTTGTTGTTACTGATTTAGACACATCTGCCATTCCTTCAAGATTCTGGATGCTCCTGACCATTCTCAAAGAACCTTCTGTTCTTGGAAAATGCTTCCTCAATGCAATGTGCTCTGGAATCAGTAACTTTCCACCTACCTCCAAAAATATTCTCCTTCTAGTCAGTTTTCAAGCACTCCAGTTAGGGTCAATTGTAGTCCACAAGACACATGCATTATCAGCAGCAACATCAAGAGTATTGTAGAAAACTATAATGCACCAACTATTGATTTTTCATTTGCATGTATATGTACCTTTTAGCTGATTGAATGTGTCTACAGCCTCTTTGGTTGAATTATAATCTAAAATCATTTCTGACTTGTTATCAGCCCTGTCACTTATTTGCCCACCATGGTGGAGAGTGCTCATTAGTACAACTTTCTTATTTCTCTTAGGAATATAATTGAGCGCCATAGTGTCATTTGTGAAATTCCTTGTTGGCCATATTTTGTAGAAGCTCTGGCTTATTTTTATGTATGGTTGCTAACATTGTCAGTTTCCTTTTCAGAAGCAACTGTCCCAACTTGCATGATGTGAAAAATTGTCACATGTTACATTTTGACCTTGCAAATCA
Source organism: Schistocerca cancellata (assembly GCF_023864275.1). Taxonomy (NCBI): domain Eukaryota; kingdom Metazoa; phylum Arthropoda; class Insecta; order Orthoptera; family Acrididae; genus Schistocerca; species Schistocerca cancellata. Next base: position 190,932,907 of record NC_064634.1, read on the forward strand.
GAGATAAGATCAGCAACTACTCTCATTCCCTGATTCTTTTCTGGTGCCACTCCACTCCCCTTTCCTGTATAAGTTTGGGCTTTCAGTACATATGAAGATTTGCTGTCACACAAAGTCCATATCCTTTTCCCATATTTTGCCCATTTGCTTGGGATTTACTGCTTGAATGGACAGCAGCCTCTAAATGCTACCAGCTGCTCGTTGATGATGAAATTTTCCCCTGGATTGTACAGTTTAGGAAAGACTTCTAACCATTTCTGCCAGACACTGTGAATTGCGGTGAGTTTTTCAGTATGTCATCTTTCCTCTCTTGCAGATTTCTTATCAAATCGCAAGATGTGAGATATTTTACAAAATGTTTGTAGGGATATGGTGACTTCAAATACATTCTGCCCAGTATCCTTACCCCACAAACTTTTTATGGAAGCCTCAAGTGATGACACACACCCGCAAGGAATAGGAGTCCTCAAAGTATGCGTGAAAAAGGGAATCATCAATGTTTGTTGACTGTTTACCATAAACTCATTGCCCCTCAATATTTGACATATCTGTTATTTCACTCTGAAGTGCTGTAGAAAATAATACTTCAAATGAACTTTTTACATCATTTATTCTACTGCTTGCATACCTGGATAACTCCCAGGGTACTCCTGATGACATTCGAAGCAGGTAGGCAGTGCTAGTGGTTGCAACTGCCATTCTGTATTCCTGTTTTTAGAAATAGAGTCTGTACACTACTTTGAATAGGCTGTGGACTTTCATCAATGTCATCAGAACACTCACTTTCAGATGCATAACTGACATGATCTTCGAACTTGGAAAGTGATCCTTTGACTGTTGAGCTATTTACTAATTCAGCCAGCATCAGTCAATGATGTAATCGCCACAATGTCACAATTCAGACTGATCACAAACAATAGAGAACGCAAACTGAGCAGAAACAATGGATAATTCCATGAGTTGAAAAGTCATAATAACAAGACCATTGTAGTAAATGCAGTGTCTTTGTTAACTTGTTGAATGTTGAGAGTAAGTATGAACAATGAAAGTCATTACTACTATAAAAATATAAGGCAACCAGAAAGTATTTAACTTTAGAATAGACATTTTAATATTGTGACTTATTGACCCAAACATTACATATGTAACTCTTTAGGTTTATGACCAGATGACTTAAAATATTTTAAATCTTATTTAACTACATAGTGTCCTTGCACTTTCAGACAAAATCACCAAATTTCATAAAGTTATTTTGATACTTCAATAATAAGAAATGAAATGTATAACCATTTCGGGTCATATGGACCCAAACAGAAAAGCAGGGTTAATTTTTTTCAAACATATGACTTATGAGCACCCCCCATATTTGAGGTATCAAGCAATCAAGAAGCACATAAACAAGATCAAAAATGTTGCTAAGCTATCAGACAGTCTCCTGCTTCAAAGAACAATTTCTCTGTTAATAGAAAGAAAATGAAATCCACTGACAATGCTGTAACTACAATGAAATATGGCTTGGTAAAATAAGAAAAAAATTGTGTTTGCTCAAGTTGGAGTCCATCCAAAAACAACATATTTGTAAGTAAACATAGGCACTTCAACCTCCGGGTGAAAACCCCTTCTTTAGTGCTAACTGATGCAGGAAAAAAACCACACACACACATGCAGAGCTACATTTCTACACTTTCTATGTGCCACACACAGCTCCCTTCATGCCTGTGCCAGAGCGAGTTCACCATGCCACATTTCTATCCATCTTCCAGCTATCTCACTCTCTCATCCATCAGCTATCTCTGTCACCACCCTTGTGCCCCTCCCCCTTCCCCCACCTCTTTTCTCCTCTCATGCATTCCACCAGAAACAATGCCTCACTGCAGTCAAGCTGCATTATCAGTGCAATGTAGTTAGATGGGACAATATAGGTCTGTGTGTCAGAGAGAGAGAGAGAGAGAGAGAGAGAGAGAGAGAGAGAGAGTTTTCTGTTTTAGTTAACTCCAACGGAAGATATTGGTTGAAAGTTTTCCATATTTTTCATGTGATTCTTGACTGCTCACCCCTTAACTAAACAGTGAGTTGTTACCTTTACTCCTTCCACTTTTTGTATTTCTCCCAGGACTTCCCTTTACCACATTTACAATGAGGAGCAGAAACATACAGAAGTTAAGGAAATGTGCAAGCTTTTGGAGCCAGTGGCTCCTTGTTTTGGGAGAAGGGTTGAATGAGAAGGACAATGGTTAAAGGAAAAGCACTGGTGACATTTAGAAAATTGAGAGAGTTATGGAAAAATCACCCAGAACCCTGAGTCAGGAAAGACTTACAGGCTGGTATGAGAAAGAGTGTCTTAGGTTAAAACAGAAATAATAGTGACCTTAGGAATGCAAACATTTCTAAGAGCTTCTGTTTAGGTACTATCAATGAGAAGAGTAGTTAATAAGAATTTTCATTTATGAGGCACATTTTTAAATTTATTTTGAATTGGTGGGGATATTTGGTTTCATGCTTTATGTTAGATAATAGTTTGCTGGATTCTTTTACACTAGAATACCACTGCTGTACTGTGTCTTCTATTCTAACTGTGAAATCACATTTTGGCTGAAACTTGTTTTTATTTTCAACAGCAGAAACTATTGCAAAGTAAATGTACTGGGAAGTGAATGTACAAATACCAATATCATTGAAATGATCAATGCAAGGTGAACACTTGTCCACTTTACACAATATTCTCACTGTTCACTTCTGATGAATACATACTGTATTTGCTGGAGGTGCACTGCACCAGAAAATACTTCCATGGGACAACAAAAAATTAAAATATACAAAATGGACCAACGCCCTTGTCTTTACATCAATTGAATGAGATATAGACTACTTCCACTACAGAGAAACTTGGTGAACTGGGGTTCTTGATTAGTTTTTCTATGTGTTGACTATTTTCCCTTGTTATCCAACTGGACATCAAAGGAATATTACTTATGGTGTATCATTTAATATATGGACATTAGTGTCTATTTCTGGTGTTTGCAGATCAATTTTTGCATGTTTAGAATTACACATTGCGAGTCATTATGCACTTGAGAGCTAAGTTTCAGTATGGCTCTCTGAGTCATATGCTTATGCTACCAACAAACATTACAGTTGGACATTTTTTAAAAATCACTGGGTGACTGATTGTAAAGATTAAGTAAAAGAGTGTACTCAGTACTGTCCCATGTGGTCCAATGTATATTTTTGTTTCCTTTTCTGCTGTCAGTTCCATGTATGTGACAGTCTACAAATACAGCCTTCTGCTTTCTACAATGAAGGTAATACTTCTTGATGCTAGAAGGATGCCTTTGATACCACAATATTTTACTGTTTCCAAATAGAATTTTGTGCTCCTTGCAATCAATGGCTTTGGCAAAATCACAAAGCATCCTAACAGGATATTTTTTCTTGTTTATCTCTACCAGGACTTTGTATGTTAGTTACTATATGACTTCCTCCATAGAGAATTCTTCACAGAAACCAAAGAGAGAAGCAATTAACAAGTTATGCTCAGAAACATGAGTCAATATTCTAGAACAATCCCTCAAAAACTTTTGAAAACACCAAGAGAAGTGAAGAGGGCTGTAATTAAAGGTGATTCACTTTTCTGCAGTTTTTTTGTAGGTTTAGTACAGCATCTTTAAGAATGCCAAAAAGATATGTCCTGAGTCATTGACTGATTATTACAAAAATAATGTAACATAGTCCACTCAAGTCAACTGAAACTATTTGGATCTCCAAATGATCATAGACTAGTTAGATGCACAATGAAATTACATAAAAAGCCGGATAGAAAATATATCATCAGGCAGAAAATGAGAAATGTAGATTATGAGAATTTACAATAAAAATAGGGAGCTATATTAGACTACATTAAATGACAACTCCATCATCTTGAAAAATGCAGTTTATTGACCTATCTTCCTTTTCACTATGGGTGTGTTCTTTTGCTCCTTGCTCTCACTGGCATGTGTTCCCTTTTTTATCTTGCCCAAACCACCCCCTCCCCTCCCTGAGGGCAGGACTAATAATTCTAAAAGCTAGTGTACTGTTATCACCTTTACTTTTGTATGTGTCTATCAGCAGTACTACAAATATTGCCTCTTTAAGTAGTGGCCATCAGTTTTGTCTCATAATTTAAAAGATAATAGAGACATACGTAATATTATTTAACAGAGTTACTTAGGCACATAGCAAAAGAGTTGGCAAGTAGCAAGAAGGTTAAACAAAAGAAAATCTCAAATGTAACAAGGTACCTATTAAAGAGGTGTCAAGAATTACACACAAGTGATAATACTGACATAGAATATGCAGAATTAAATTTTAAAAAATTGTAAAGTATCTTCAAGATGGTATGAAAAGGTGTAAGGCAACTTTGATTAGAGGACCAACTGAAAACATTTAGAGAATTAAAACTAAAAACAGAAAACTATTTTGGATAGACATCATGTTCAAAGAGTTAATGTGGGAAATGTCACAGAAACCACCAACAGAGGGAAATCTGAACAAGAATTTGAAGATTTCTGTAAATGTTTTTAAAGCTCAAGAGGTAATCAAGGGACAAAGGCAATTAGTAATTAAAGTGAAATGTAGAAAACTATTGGAGATATAATGAGATGAAGGTGCCTCAAGAGGATGGTGTTTCACTAGAAATGATTAAAGCTGAAGGCAAAGTGATACAAAAGGAGTTTATAAAATTATGTACACAATGTTGTTAGAGGAACACAATTATCCCAAAACTGATCAGTACTGTTATAGTTTCCATCAGATTTCATAATTATAATGGGAAATTCAGAAGATGGAATAGTCAGGTGAGGATATTCCATATAATGAAACATATTGTCAATAGACCTGGGGGAGGTCTTCACATCCATAAATTGAAAAAAAAAAAAAAACAAATACATTTCAAAGCAGTATACTTGAATCACCTTCAGTTTGCTGATGGCACTGCACTATTTGCCTCTGCTTCAGTCAAACAAGTACAACTAATGGAGGAGCTTAGTAGCGAAAGAAGGAGTCAAACTTGATTTGAAGATCGTAATAATGTATAATCAATCCATCAGAAAGAAAACTGAACAAATTTAACAACTAAGTCACATAATCAGTTCAAAAGTTATTATATTTATTGTTTTAGTACATTAGAAATAAAATTTTGAAAATTAACAGAATGGCCCTAGTAAGATGACAAATGACTTATGATGATGATGATGATGGTGTAGAGTTTTTATAATATATTTGTCTGTAATTTAAATTATTCTTCATTTGGCAAATCATTTTGTTAACAGTATCCTGTAATGATCAGGGGAGCAAAACAATTTGATCCTGTGAAACTAAAGGAATTGGAGACAGCCTATGAATTCTTGAATACATTTCTTGAGGGACAGCAGTGGGTAGCTGGTACATCAATGACCATTGCTGATTATGCAATTTTGACATCAGTTAGTACTGCAGATGTAAGTACTGTTTGTGAAAACATTGTGAATAATACTATGTGTTCTAGAGTTTATCATTTAAATGAATTCTTTTATAATCACAGTGATTGTAAACTAAGGTGAAATCTAAATACTGACAGGTTGCTAAAGAAACTACATGCCATAACATGTATTGCACTGCTCTTACACATACAATAGTGTTAACATTTCACATAATACACTCAGCTATCTCATATGGATGATAAGCCACATATCCTACAAACATCTACCGTTACTATATCAAACAATGGAAAAACCAGGATGGAATGTAACAATATTATGAAAAGGTTAATTGCTACTCACCATATACTGGAGCTGCTGAGTCACAGATAAGCACAACAAAAATACTGTCACTTAATGACCTTTCAACCAACAAGGCCTTTGTCAAAAACAGACAAAAAACACACATACACATATATGCAGACACAACTCTCACACACATCACCAGAGTCTCTGGCAGCTGAAGCCAGACTTACGAGTGCAGACAATAGTATGTGTGCACAGATGTCTTGGTCAACTGGTTCTGACTGTATATTGTTTGTGTTTGGCATACCAGTATTTAAGTCATATGGACAGATATGACAGCTTCAAAATCACATTATGAGCATGTGTGCCACAGCACGCGTTTCCTGACAGATAACATAGCATCGACCCAAAGGAAAAGCACCTGTATCCATGAAGACATCATGCATCTAGACTGACTATCTTGCTTTCCAAACTTACATCCAATTAAACATTCATGGGACACTCTAGGTTAAAGGATTTCAACCCACACACCCTAGCAAGGGTGATTCTGGTCTCCAGCTGATGCTTGTCAAGCAATGGCCAATGGGATGCATTACTCATACTGAGTTGTCTGGTCTATAGTAATATGAGTCACTGTGCAAGTTGAATTGCTATGTGAAGGCATCACACAACACCTATTGATGTCCTTTATGCCTCTTCTCTAGTAAAAGGATTTGTACATGATAAGTACCACCCTTAATTTGCCTGCTTAGCTGGGTGGTTACATGCTTGCCTCCCATGCATTGGGCCTGGGTTCAATTCCCAGGCAGGTCGGAGATTTTCTCCATTCAGGGACTGGGTGTTGTGTTGTCCTCATCATCAATTAATCCTCATCATTGGCCGCAAGTCACCCATTGTGGTGCCGACTGAAATAAGACTTACACTTGACAGCCGAACCTAACTGGGACATACTGGCCAACAATGCCATGCAATCATTTCATTGCAGTACCACCCTTGGGCTATGGCAATGCATGCAGTTTCAATATTGCTGTATCATGTGCCACAATGCTTTGAAGGCAACTTTCAGTGCACACTCTATTACTGCTGTTCTTGGAAACGTGATCTTCAGATGAATAATACTATGACTAGTGCCAGAACAGCTGCTTGTGTACCTCTGATCAAGCCGTTATTATTCCAGTTTTGTCAGCATACTTCTAGTAGATAAATGCAAAGGGAGCTGAAGAAAATTTGTATTTTGTGACACTTCTGTTGAATATACTGCTCTTAGAACAGTTGCTGGAGCACACTATATAAATTCCACTATATTCCCTTGATGGTTAATCAGCAGCAACTATCTAAGTATGTCAACCAGTTGCCTCAGATAAATATTATCAAATCCACAAAAAGTGATCTAGTGTCAGACCCAAGAACCGTACATTCAGTATTCATAGTTTCCATCCCAAAACCTCATTCTTTGAATTTGTAAGGAGGTTTTCTTGATACTCACTGTACATTCTTCTAACATCTCTCAGCTGCAATTTGTCAATATTTCTGTTCTCTCACACTAGTCAAATATGCCTGTGACTATTTGCCCCAGCCTACATTGTATATGTTTGAGGTCACCTTTTAATCTGAACTAAAGTAGATACTGCACACATGAGCAGTATTCTGTATAAGGCATATAACTGTTCTATAATAAACCTTGTTTATAGACAAACTGCTCTTTTTTCAGTATCTTACAAGTAATCCCATGTCTAACAAAAACTAAATTTATTTACTGGTTTTGATAATACCTTTATATATTGCTATTCCCAGCTACTTTTATAATATGTCAGACTAAATGACATTCATTAATCACATAATATAAGGCTGCTACAATTTTTATATTTTCTGAACTGCAGAAGTTTACATTTCTCCACATTTATAGATAGATGGCAGCTTTTACATCCAGCTGATATTTTCTCAAGAAATAACTGTACAATTCCACAACTCTTATTAAATAATTCTTCCTTACAGACAACCAATCATCTGCAAGGAGTCTGGGACTGCAAGTATTATTACCTGAACAGGACTGTCCTGTTACAAATCCCTGAACCACACCAGATATGACTTCTGTGTTGGTGGATGGCTCTCCACCCAGCACTATGCATTATGTTTCATTTATTAGGCACTTGGGTGGTGTTGCATCACAAGCTCTGAGAGAGCAGAAATAACAAACCCACCTTCATACCTCTATCCTTAGCACTTAAGGCATCAAGCGTGAAGAATGCAAGCTTGCTTTACATGATTTATGTTTACAGAATCAGTAGAGGTTTTGACAGTGATCATCACTATTTTCATATTGGCCTTTATGTCTGTACTCAGAGTATGATATGTAATACTGGTACAGATAAAGATGACTGACAATGGAGGATTGTTATGTGGATCATTGGTGCTAGTATTTTTGTAGCTATGTATGATCTAAGCTCTTCTTCTGTATCTGAGGACAGTTTGCAACATACCTGGTCAAAAATCAGCTTGTAATTCCTTGGTGGCAGCACTCATGGTGAGAAATTGACTGTAATTATGGTTGGGTACAGCACTATCTGTATCCAATAATGTGATCAACACACACACATTTGGTTCTACCAGTTTTACTTCCATAAATGTCAGACCCTTCACTAAAATAGTTATGGCCAGTCTGTGTCTTAATTATGCAGGTACATCTAGTTTACAAAGCATGCACATACTGCACCTTCTAATTACACATCAGTAGTCACTATGCATTATAACCTAACCAACCAACAGCAGTCTCACTCCAATGAACAATACATGCAGCACTTTTATATTACAGTTAATCAGCAGTCATTGTTTATTATCCCTGTCACTGTCTGTCTTCTTATTCATAACAACATGTCATTGCATCATTACCTTATTGCTGTTGTGACTGACACAGATTCCACTCTCAGAACAGACTGACTTTAAAAATGGCTTCAGGTCCAGTGCTTATATAGCTTTGCAAAAATGGCTACTAAAGTTTCACATTGTTAAATACACAATTTCAATAATACAATTAGAAATTACCATGGTGAGTAACACTCACTGCTGTCACAGTTCATTCAAGCCATAATCCATAGGTAGTGGTCATCCACTGCAGTAGTAGCTCTTGGGTGGCCTGAGCAAGGCATGTCATCGATAGTACCTGTCTCTATGTATCATCTCCATGTCCGAACAACATCGCTTTGATTCACTATGAGATACCTGAACACTTACCTTGTTGAGAGCGTTTCCTTGCACAAAGTAACAGTGCAGACATGATCAAACCACAGTATTGACCATCTAGGCATAGTTGAACTACAGACAACAGGAGCCGTGTACTTCCTTCCTGGTGGAATCACTGGAACTGATCAGCTGTCGGGCCCCCTCCGTCTAATAGCCGCTGCTCATGCGTGGTTGTTTACATCTTTGGGTGGTTTTAGTGACATCTCTGAACAGTCAAAGGGACTGTGTCTGTGATACAATATCCACAGTCAACGTCTACCTTCAGGAGTTCTGAGAACCAGGGTGATGCAAAACTTTTTGATGTGTGTAGTTTCACTAACAGTGCACAGTCTCTCTTCTCATCAGCCATACTGTTCACTCACACTATGGCTTGTCAACTGAGAGTATAGATGTCATACTGTCGTACAGACAGCGCACAGTGCCAGATCTGCAGTTGATTCCACTCGAACACAGTAGATGTCTACCTAATTTCATTGTCATATGATAATTACAGCCCATACTGGACCTATGTGAGCAGTTGCACTTTAATTATAGCCATCCCATATTTTCTTTGATAATTTTCTGTCTTTCTTTTGATTTGACCATATTACTTTTTAGGTATCAGTGCAAACACATCATTAACTAGGTTTTCAAGTCTCTGGAACAACAATTTAATGTTTCATTAGGTACCATGTCTTCAATTTTTTGTCCACAGTCGATCTCAGACTGTGCGGTGCTGAGTGCAACTAGTTTTCCCTTTGTAACAACTCTTCTGTGGAACTCATAATTCGATTGCCATATATTTCACTGTTGATTACTCATAGCCTTTGTGTGTAGTTCCATAATTAGTGCACTGTAATCTGCTAACTTTGCATAGATACACTTAATTTGTAAATTCCTGCTATCTATGTTTGTGATAATGGTTTCAGATAGGGATCACCAGTTGTTGGAAGCAGCTCATAAGTGTTTACTAAATTCAAGGAACTCTCCCTTTTGTCCTTCTGCCCTCTACATGTACACTAAAATCATCTCAGAATGCTACTGTTGGCATGAGAAGTGTCAGGTTACATAAACAATATTCTGTTTGTGTGATAATGTTTTCAAAATTTCTATGTGCCAAATGGTATACAGAAATAATAATTATATTTAGTCTAAAAACTGTAAAGCAGCCTGTTCAAAACATAAATCTGAGCAGAAATTTTTGAAATTTAGTTGATTGCTCAATAGTATAGCTGCAAGGTGTCCTTTTTTAGTTATACAAATGCATTAACTAATTAATTTGAGTTTACTGTTTACAGGCTGTTGGTTTTAACATCAAGAAATATCCTAATGTTGATGCATGGTTCAAACGAGTAAAGACAGCAGTGAAGTCATATGAAGAAAATTATCGTCAACACGTTATGGTATTTAAGAAAAAATATGATGATGTCACTGGCAAGAAGTAGCTTGGTGGAAACTGTTCATCGAATCACTAACATATCATCTACAATCATTCAGCTTTTGCATCATATTTTTCATTTTATTTAAATATCACTGTTACATAGCTAACATTCTTACTGAAAGCAAATATATTGAGAAACAGCTGCAATGTGTGTTTCATTTATGTAATTAACTGTCTTATTAAACAATAAATTATTTTGCAATGTAAATGCAACTAGATGTAAATAAATGTATAGTGTATATACATCTTACCGAGATACAGTAGTTAAAATGTTACTTACAATATGAGCCTGAAAGGAAGCAAAGTGGGTGGATACAACAGCAACAGATCAATTTTGATGTATTGGATGTGTAGGTTAATTTATAAAATGGTGATGGCAGACAGATAAGGAAGGAAGAGAACTCTGAATCAAGAGAGCAACCACATACAAACATAGGGATGGGGTATTACTTATGAGGCAGATTTTATAAAAATATTTTCTTCTCTACTCATCTCTTTGAATGATTCACTTCTACAAATTCTTCCCACAGTGTAACTATCCTTTAGTTCGAAAAGTTAACTGTTGTGCCAAAGGTATACATTTCCTATCTATTTATTACAATTGAAGTGTTACAAACAGAAAAAAAGTGATTGTAAAGCCATGTAAAGAACGTTTTCATCAAGATTTTATCTGAAATCTTGTGAACCACCATTTCATCTTGGAATTAGGTACTATACAAACTGCAAAGGAAGGAGAAGTGTTTGGATGTTGGGTGCCTTTGCACTGACAGGAGTACCTGAACTGTATGCTAATAAATTAATGCTTGTTGTCAGATGTTATTGTGTGGAATGTTCTCCCAAGTGTAAAGATAACTGAAATTGCCTGAATTGTCATACACCTAGGCACTGGTATTATAATCAGCAGTCTCATTGCACCCTTGAACAGGTTGCAAAGGGTACTCAGGTTCAGGACAGGGTATTTTGTGAATGCATAGCAGGTCCACAACATCCATTCAATGTCAGTGTCAGTACCTCACCCACACACATTGTGATGAGTTAGTGCCTAAATGTGTGACATTCCACTGTGCCTTTGATGGAGCAACTGAACAATATATGGCCAAAGATGTATCCAATGCATTATTGGGGCTAGTTTATGGTCAGTGATTGGAAATTTGTCTGTGACAAATATGTGGCCTCATTCATGTTGAATTCATCATCTGGACACATTGGTAACTAGTACTGGCATACTGATAGATGAGTCTTTAGTAAATATCATAATGGTAATTGGTGAGGCATAAGGTGACTGTTGTAAGTGCTGCCCAGTCTTTCCCACTGAATTACATATTTAGCAGTTTCTGGTCAGTAGAAAATGGGCACTGTGAAGATGTATACAGGGTATTTCCTGACTCAATAAACTACAGCTAAGACTTTTTTTCTCTATCTGGAGTAGTTTACCTGAGCCCCTTATAGCAACTTAGGTAACAATTTAACTGCTGGCATTTTAATATGTCAAGACTGTACCAGTATCACAGATTTCAGTCACTGCTTTAGATGCAGAAAAGATGTCTGGCAGGCTGCTGACTAACAACATTTGACACCTTTCTTCCACAGATAGTTAATTGGATGCACAATGTCAGCTTCATTGAGGATGAATTTTGTGTAGTAATTGAATCTGCCTGGAAATTATTCCAATTCTTTGACAGTTTTGAGAGGTGGTAGACCATCTACAGTATCTATATGTACCAGCATAGACTAGTGAGATTCTTTGCTTAATATATTGCCTATATACAGCACTTTTGCCTCAAGGAAACTACGTTTATCTAATCTAGATGTCAGGCCATTAGGCTGGAGTCATTCAAAAAGGACAAATATGTGTGGTTGACATTATTGAGGATACGCAGCTTCTGGTACATTATGAGACCTTCTAAAACTAAAACCCTTGGACAGGTAGAGGATGAACTCCATAACATATTGTGTGCAGAAAAGTCTCCCAGTATGACGAATGATTGGGGGAATTGTATTACCTTTGAGAGCTTTGTAATCCTGTGTCTCTTATAGCGGTAAGTAAAGAGCCCCATGATTTTCAACAGTAACTGCTTATAGGTCAGTAACTATCAGTTTATTAGAGGAGTGATATGTGTTACTCACAAACACAACCCCCCCCCCCCTCTTTGGCCCTTTCACCAGTAAGGCCATTACTGCAGTGGGGGGAAATCCCTTTAGCAAGGCATGTCAGTGAGCTAAAAATTGTTTCTTGGAAACACAAGCTTAGCTAGGAGTTTCAGTCCCTCTACATGGGACCTGAATCATTTCTGTTCCACTGCAGTATGGGAGCCATCATAGTGGAGAGCTTTTTCTTTGTCTTTCACTTTATCCTTCCACTGTGTTTGGGAACCTAAACCAGATGGTGGGTAGAATGAACTTCATATTCCACAGCACCTGTTCAGTTGTCAGACAAAATTGGAATTGAGAAATTTGGTACCTGTGGGTTCAGTCTTTTAGATGTACTGCTCTTTGCACCTTTCATAACTTTCAAAGATGGGATGGATATTTAACTATTGTACATATAATGATTATTCAGTCTTTGTTTGTGCCTTAGGAGCGGTTTGCAGTACACTGTTTGTGACCTTTGGCATTTGCTTCAGGGAAGTAATTTGCTTTGTGCCTCATCAAGTGCATTTGCAATTACATGTTTGTTTTCTTCTCCATCACTGGTCTCAGTCTGTCAGCTTGCTAACTTCCTGTGTCAGCATTTGATGTAGTAAAGATATGTGTCTGGTGTGCCTTTTAAGTCTTTTCTGCTTCACTACATGGTGCTCATTTGGTCACACTAATTTCCTGAGTTGTCTTCTCCTCCAAGTAAATAGAAAAATCTCACCTCCAGACTGGATGACTCCCCAAAATTTATAGATGATAGTGGAAATTTGTGTGTACTGCCAAATTCATGGGTGGCTTCACCACAATTTGTCTGACCCTTCCATGCTAGTGCAACATGTTCACAATCCTGACATTTAAAACACTTTAAAAGTTTGGTACGTATGGATTTTAAACTACATAAAGCTCATCATTACATATTTAGGAAGAACAGACGTATTAAAAGTCAAATATACTTTTGTAGCCTATCTCCCATGTTATTCAATCTGTGCATTGAGCAAACACTACAAGAAATCAGGGGGAAATCTGGAAAAAGATTTTTTTTCAGTGAGAAGAAATAAAAACTTTGAGATTTTCCAATGACATTGTACTACTGTCAGAGATGGTAAAAGGGTTGGAAAATCAATAGAACAAACAGACTGCTTAGTGAAACTGGAGAGGAATTCCATCTTAGATGGGAACCCATTCTGTAGTTTTGCTTTCACCCAGACTTGTTTCAACGCTTTATTGCTATCTCCAGTGGGTTTATTGTTCATTTTCTTTCTGCAAAACTTTTGTTACATGTTAACCTCTAAAGAAACTTGTATAAAATATTTACATTTGTAACATGAGTGACTATTGTCAAATGTTTTACATTAATCTGTATACAGTACACAGCTGAGATATGTATTGGTGAGTTGAGTAATTCTATGGTGTTCATTTATGGTATGTCTAAAGGTTCTATTCTTATACTAAATTTCAAAATGAAGTGAATCTATACATTTGTTTACATACTTCACACAAAGCTACTGGTTGTTCATGCTGGTAGCTTTAGATCCACTACACAATTTACTGCTTGTCATCTGCAAACAGCAAAATGTTTTGTTTATTTTCTGTTTTTATGCATTTAAAACTGAGAATTGTTATATATCAGATTCTTTAGCATGTTACTTACATTTTTTTGATGTTGTGGTGTGTTTTCCTGTAGTTGTGCCAAAGTAATATGCTTATTTCTTTTGCTGCTGTCATTATATATGCTATTGTTCACCAAGCATAGAGTTCCTGCCACCATTACGTGTTGTTATGGTTATGGTTGTGTGGTGTCCATTGTCTTGCAGCATGTTTGTTTGCAGATGACAAGCTGTAAAAAAATTGTGTAGCCGATCTAAAGTTACCAGCATAAACAACCGACAGTTTCATGTGTGGTGTGTAAAGAAATGCATACACCTACTTGATTTCAAAATTTACTATAAAACTAGAACATTTAGTCTTGTTGTAAAATAACAGTATAGAATGCCTTGGCTCATTTATATATGTCTCAACTCAGTACTGTATGTGCACTACTTTAAAATACTTGATAATAAGAGCTCATTTTACAAATGTAAATATTTTGTATCAGAAGTTTCTTTAAAGGTTAACACGAAACACCAATTTTTCAGAGAGGAAATAAACAAATAAACCCACTGAAGATAGCACAAATAATGGTGAAACATGTATGAGTGAAGGAAAAACTATAAAATTATTGTGTCTTGCATAAAACGAAATTTCCCTCCAATTTATATTAACACGCACAGTAACAAAAAGAACTTCAACATTCACAGGATGTTCAGACTGGGTATCATTTTTAAAATAGATGATAGGATGAATATCAAGAAAAGTGAAACAAGGATATTGGATATAGACAAAATAAATCAGGCATTTTAATTCTATAGCAATAAGGAAATTAGGTTAGAGAAGAGACACTAAAAGTAGTAGATGAGATATAGTATTTGAACAACAAAATAACTGATGGTAGCAGATGTACAGTACATAAAATACACAGACTTGCAACAACAATAAATTCTTTTCTGAAAAAGAGAAGCATGTTAACATTGTTGGGGCTGGTAGGCGACCCTCGTCAGTGAGGGAAGAAACAACTGTAAGAAGGTCCTTTTCCTCAATGTGCACTGATAGTGGTGATGGTGACTGGAATCAAGCAGCAGACCACTAGTAAGACATCCCTCAAAGAATTAGACTTTTATTCATGTTAGGTACGGTGGTGTTGTCATGAAAGGAGTGACAGCCATTGGTCAGCTTTTCTGGAGATTAAGCAATAAGGGTTCGAGCATAGTAAGACAAACATTTGTGAGGTGGCGGCTTGGCTCCTGCTCCAATTTTTTTTTCTTTTCTTGTTTTTTATCACTGATCATATTTTTATATGACATTTGAGAGATAATACAATTTTGAAAAACCATCTGTATTTGCAAGAAGTTTTAGTGAATTTCATGTTATTTGACTACTTACTAATTTTAATTAAATTTAATTATTACGGCAAACATGTTTATAACTATTGACAAGTAAATGAAGAAACATAGATTTTCCTGAAAATGTATGCCTGTTGTGGTTTGCTTTAATGCTGCCTGATCTGTTATAACTTTGAATTCCCTACTGTACAGATAAGAACAGTAATAGTTAATACCATATATGACACTCAACATATCTTTCTCTGTGGCTGAGTAATTCTGTTTAGCTTTATTCAGCTGCCTTGATGCAAATGCTACTGGATTTCCCTTGCCATTTATGTCCTGACTCAGAATACATTCAATTATCTGTTACTTGCATCACAGGATAGGCTAAATTTGTTTCCATAAATTGAAAATATTAATACCAGGCTAGTTGTTAGCATCTCTTTCAATTTCTTGAATGCAGTTTGGCATTTGGTTATCCATTAGAATTTCAGACCTTTTTTAACAAGGAAATTAATAGTTTAAAGATTTCAGAAAATCCCTTGACAAGTTTTCTATAATAATTACATAGACCTAAAATGATTTGAGTTGTTTCATTATTTGCAGACATAAGAAATGATGGACAGCCCATATTAATCTTATGTCAGTCTTCACACTGTCTTGGCTAATCGCTTGACCTACATGGTTTAACTTTGTGGACATGAAATGACACTCTTCTACATATAACTTAAATATGCCAAACAAAATCTCTTAAAAACTTCTTCCAGCCATTGTGTGTGTTCCTCTAAATCTTTAAAAAACATAATAATATTATCTAAATAGATCATACACTGATAAGGCTTTAATCACCTTAGCACTCCGTCTGATAATCTTTGAAAGATAGCTGGTGTATCCTTAAGTCCAAACATCTGTCAACACTGATAGTGACCCCATGGACTGGTATACACAGTCTTCACCCAGTCTTCTGGAACAACTTTCAACTGGTGATATTCACTTTTTAAATTCATCATGGTGAAGTATTTAAATTGACCTAGGTTGTCCAATGTTTCCATTATATTCAATGTAGGATATGCACCTGCCACTATTCTTGCATTCAGTTGTTGGTAATTGCAACAAAACCTATATTTCTTCACCCCTATCATCATCAGATTTCTTTGGCATGATAACAATTGCTGCTCCCCATGCACTATCACTCTCCTCAAGAATGCCATCGTTCAACTGTGGATTGATGAATTCCTTTATTACTAGTTGCAAGTGCCAAGATAATTTGTATCTGGCTAATATTGTAGCTTATATCAGGCAAGAGTCTACAAAAAATGTTAAAAAAATTCAGTATCAATTTTGTAAAGTATTTCTTAGTTAAATAAAACTGGAAGATAACTTAATACTGTCATCAGTAGAAGAGAACTCACACATCTAAAAGATCATGTAGTCATATTTGTCATACAAGTCTATATAAGGCCTTAAAAATAACGAAGGTTATTCAGAAAGTAAGGAAAAACTGGTCTCGAAATGGAAAATACAGTGAAAATCTGATAAAGCTTAGCACAGATGTATTGGGCACTGTGTCTAGTACACCCATCGATTGCAACATCTCTCTCTTTTCCATTCTGAGCTCACAGTGAGAATGTAAATATGGCAAGAAATTAGTGTCTCCTGCCATGTATGAGGGCCTGGCAAAAGATTTCACCTGAAGCTATGCCATCCACATAACATAACTGTCATGTGGTTCATTCTATATGACAATTCTTGGCTGCACTCTGTAGGGGCAATGAAGATGCTCCTGCAGCATTTTCGATGGGAAGTGTTTGATCACCCACAATACTGTCATCAGCAGTAGAGGTCTCACACATCTAAAAGATCATGTAGTCATATTTGTCATACAAGTCTATATAAGGCCTTAAAAATACGAAGGTTATTCAGAAAGTAAGGAACAATCTGATGAAGCTTTGCACAGATTGGCTACCCCTGAGGTGCATATCTGCTCAAATGAACCACTGGCTATGAAGACAATATTTTGACACAGACAACGAGCTGCAGTCCAGAGTAGAAAATTGTCAAAAAGCGCTGGTGACTATCTTCCATAACAAGGGAATTGAAAAGCTGGTACAATGCTATGTCAGATGTCTAAGTCTGAGTGGCGACTGTGTAGAGAAGTAGCTGGAACGTGTAGCTAACCATTGCAAATAAAACAGTTTTGATTTTCACTGTGGTTTCCATATTGTGACCTATTGTTCCTTACTTTCCAAATAGCCCTCGTACTTAATGATCAAAGTCTTATTTGTTGACTTAGCTTATGAAGTAACTGAGTTTGTGAAACATGCAAAGCATTATAGCTAACCACATTTTCCCTACAATCCACTGTTGAAACAAACAGAATCAGTATTAATATATTGATCAGCTATGTAAATTGGTTGCCAAACAAGTTATTACAAGTTATGATGCTAAAATGGCAAGTATAAAAAATGAACTGTATATGTGTGTGTGTGTGTGTGTGTGTGTGTGTGTGTGTGTGTGTGTGTGTGTATGCATAGCTTAAAGTTTAAGAGGACTTAAAGTTGATATGGTAAATAATCAGCCAGGTAAGTATTTTAACTGTGTTCAAACCTTGGGTTTAAGAGCTCAAAATATTTTGTACAGCCAAGAGAAGACTACATATAATATCAAGAAACAGTGGTGGTCAAGAGTTCACGTACATTACAAAATTTCTAAGAAAACAAAAGTCATCTCCAAAGATAAAAAATGCTCAGCACGCAGTACAAAATGACATCTAAGGTAAATCCAGGAAATGAATTTGCTTTAGAGGTGAAAAAAATAGCTAATTATATTTAAGTTGAGTGTGTTGTCTTATGTGATGAAGCAGAGTAATTGAAATTTAGTGAAATGGAGAGTCATCATCAGATGTAGAAGTAACTTCAGATGTGCCCCAGGGAAGTGTGTTGTGACCCTTGCTGTTCATGTTGTATATTAATGACCTTGCAGACAATATTAATAGTAAAAATCATGCTTTTTGCAAATGATGCAGTTATCTGTAATCAAGTACTATCTGAAAGCAGCTGCATAAATATTTTGATAAGATTTCAATGTGGTGCAGAGATTGGCAACTTGTCCAAATCTTCAGAAACCTAAAATTTTACACCTCACAACATGAAAAAAATGTAGCATCCTATGACTAAAATATCAAAAAGACACTGTTGGAATCAGCCAACTCATACTAATACCTGGGTATAATACTTTGTAAGGATATGAAATGGAATGAGCACATAGGTTCAGTCATCAAAAAAGTAAGTGGTAGACTTTAATTTATTGGTAGAAAACTGGGGAAGTGCAATCAGTCTACAAAAGAGATTACTTATAAATCACTCGTGCAACTGATTCTGGAACCCATACCAGATAGGACTAACAGGGGTACTGAATGTATACAGAGAAGGGCAGCGTGAATGGTCATAGATTTATTTAATCTGTGGGAGAGTGTCACAGAGATATTGAAGGAACTGAACTGGAGGACTCTTGAAGACAGGCATAAACTACACTGAGAAAGTATATTAACAAAGTTTCAAGAACCATCTTTAAATGATTACTCTAGGCCTATACTACAACCCCCTATGTGTTGTTCACATAGGGACCATGAGGATAAGATTAAAATAATTACTACACATGCAGAGGCATTCAGACAAGCATTCCTCCCATGCTCCATACAGGAATGGTAGAATGAATTTTACCCTCCAACAGTGGTTTTCAGAGGATAGATGCAGATGTAGATGTAGAAATGATGGCTGCAAGAATCTTCATTTCTTTTACTTTAGTTCTGTCAGCTCAAAGAGTTACATACATACTATTCATTCAGTCCTTATGTTTAAGAATATTCACATTCTCATACCAGAGGGCACACAATCAGACTTTTAGTGTGCAATGTAACATAAGCAACACTGCACATTAACTGAAATTTCACCTGAAATTTTGTAAATTCAATGAAACTCCTTCAAGATAGTTGCCTATATTCACCCCAAAAATACTGCAAGCAACAGAAAGCTCTTACCTAATTTTTTTTCTGAAACCTACAGAGCTGCACAGTCAGTGTGCAATGCAGTAGTGTCAGTGTCAGTCTCAGTAACTTCAGGTTCAGTTCTCAAGGAAGAACTTAGTGTGTTATTATTACTGCTTTCTAGAAGCACCATGGTTCATTTCCATTTTCTTGTGTTAATTCTTTGTAGATCATGATTTTAGCAATGTAGCTTTGCACTGCATACAGTGCAACAGCCCTGCAGTCTGATCTCTACTTATAACAGTCTCCTTGTAGTTTCTCTGAATGACTCCATAGTTCAGTGATCAACTTGTCTGGCTGTATGCAGGGGATCTGGATTCAATTCCTGGTACTGTCAGGGATTTGTCCTTGGTGGGAGGAATAGAACAGGGTACTCTCAGCCCCATGATGCCATTTGAGAAGCTACTTTACTGAAAGTAGTGGCTTGAGGTCAAGAAAGCCAACAACAGCCAAGAGAGCAGTGTGGTAACCCTGTGCCCCTCAATACTCAATCCAAATGATGGTGCTTGCAGAAGGTGACACAGCAGTTGGTTGGCCCCAATTGTCCCATCTGGACCACAAAGTAGAGCTTTTGTAGTTTCTCTGTTACTCTCTAATTGCTTTGATTAGCACAAAATCTCATGTAATCACATGGTTCTTTTGATGTGCTAACACAAGGATAGTTGTCCACTGTTTGGAAACAACTAAAAGCAGTGATGATCATGATCAACATGTTCAAGATACCTGTGAGTTACAGTGGCAAAAGCTATGGCACCTTCAGCATTCCTGGAAATGTTGGACTATGCTAACTTCACAAATATCTGGGTGGAAAGCCAATAAGGATACAGGCGGCACTAATGTCCCACATTCCTTAGCAAAAGATATAAGGTATAAATGTTGTATGGTATTGTTGGCTGAGAAAACCCACAGCTGCTCACTGACAGAAGCACATCAGACTGAGCACAAAATTCCTTGTCTGTAGGGCCTGTGGCTGAATTTCATGTAAAGTTTGGACAAGCACTGAGGATCTATAATTTTAGGTGGCTAAAGGAGCACTTCCAAAAAAATATTTGACTGGTTGAGGAGGAAGGACAGTGGACACTTGTCTGCTAAGAGACCCCACCTCAGATAATAAGGGGAGGGGGACTGTTGGTAGCTATTGAATACACTTGGTGCAACCAACTGGACATAGTAGCTCATGTTGACACACATGACCCCTGCAACCTGCATTCAAGGACAATTCTTGATACCTTTAGACCACTGGCTTAATAAGTCGAGGTAGCTAGCATTGCATACAGATGGAAGCACCACCTTCAAATTGCAGTATCATACTCAGACTTTATTGTGGTCCACTGGCTTTGAGCCTAATGTAGAGTTTACATCAGAATCTCAGATAGTTCTGTGACAATCTAAAATCATGTGGAGAATTGTAAGGCCCTCTTTACTAGATAAGGAACTGATTATTCAGATACAAAAGTGTGTGTTGTCTACACATGGTTGCTTTTTTGGTCTAGAGGAATCTCCAGCTGCCACAGTACTGCCCCATGCCTGTTGCCATAGCCTGGCCTAGCCTGCTGATGAAAAGTCCATCACTGTGTGTGCAGCAGTCAACGTGTCAATGATGAACTTTTGTAATCAAAGAAAGGTGTAGGTGAGCCAAATTACATGCAAATGAAAATGTTTCTCCTTACAGATCAGAAAGAGAAAATGTTTGCATTGCATTACTTAACTGCAAGAGCATCTGTGGTAAGATATTATAAATACTCCTATTTATTGACAGTAATAATAACCATATAGATTAGGAATAGAAAGCTGACAGAAACCAGAAATAAATAACAGTGAAATCTTAAACTCTAATTGAAAAATGTATTGCAAAGCTATGCTGTACACCAAAGGTATGTATTTTTTGGTGTAGGAAACTTAATAGTAAGTGGGGAAGTTATTACAAATTTTGAATGCAAATATTGTGAGGATAAACATTGCATATGGGTTTTTGTAGACATATGTCTCAGCAGCTACAGTGGCAGAATGATTCAGAGAAACCTGAAGAATATTGCAGGTAAACTTCCCAATCATGCTATACAAATAGGAGGAGGTTTCCACTTACCAGCTATACATTCATGTTATTAAATAGAGGCTAGGGAGAAATATTTGTGTGAGATTGTACAGAACATCTTTTGTTATAATTACCTCAAACAGCTAGAGAACTGACTCATGAGAGTAGACACATCATATGGGTAGCAGGATAGACCCCTGGCCAGAGGCAAAGGCAAAGAGGTGGTGCAAAAACTGACCAGGAGAAAGAGATGGTTTAAAAATCAACCAGGAGTGGTACAGGAGTTCTATTCTCATGTTTCTATATTCTGCCTATAAGAACAACCCTTTCCCTGGACTATGTAAATGCATTCAGTTGTCACAATGTCATTTTGCCCAAGTAGCATCCTAAAGAAACTTCTGCTTCTGAACAGAGATCTATTGCTAATGTGGTTTGTGTGGCAGCAGTGCTCTCAGTTCAGGCAGCTGCCATCTACACAGTTCACTAACATTCAACAATAAAATATAAAATTCTTGCTGCTACTTTGCTCTGGTATTGTAGGATCTCTGAGATTGGATAGCAGATTCTGAAGCACATATCCTATTTGACCAAAATCTTCTGATTTTTACTGGTTTCTGCTGACAGAGAAGTGGAGCAAGACATGACAATGGAGGAAACAAGCAAAAAGGCTGGAGAGGCTGTGTAATTTAATTGTCTTTTGTAACATCCCCTGCTTACAATACTGAGGAAATCAGAATATTAATTGCTGTTGCTCCAAAATTATTATTAAACTTTGTGCAATATTAGTCTCTTCAAGCAGCCAGTAAAATAATACTAACTTGTATATCCAGTTGTTGAGAAAATTAGTTGTTTGTATCTGTTTGTTGCAATAAAATAGGTTTGAAGCCATTCCTGTTGTATTTTGCCACCACTCTACTTGTCACTTGTGACTGTATA
Source organism: Schistocerca cancellata (assembly GCF_023864275.1). Lineage (NCBI taxonomy): Eukaryota > Metazoa > Arthropoda > Insecta > Orthoptera > Acrididae > Schistocerca > Schistocerca cancellata. The sequence goes on from NC_064634.1 coordinate 190,955,381, forward strand.
ATTTTTAAATAAAAACTTATACATCTCAAATAAGTTCACTTGCTCATTTCATAAAAATTTAAGCACATTTCTGTGAAACAAAGATTACACAGATGCAACCTGATATTCACTGCCCTATATTGACTTGTACTCTTCTGCAAATACTGGTACTGGTTGGCAGATGCACTCTCAGAAGTATAAAAATATTTTAACACTGTGAATAAGTACATGCTTTATTGACAAAAACATTTAAATTTTCTTATAATTACAAATAGTAATAAAAAATTAAAATTTCCATAATAAGATCTAGTAAGTTTGCATTTCTTCAAACCAAAACTCACAGTGTGTGTATCACTAACAATTAAAATAATAGAATGTTAGTGAGATCTAATAAGTTTGCATTTCATCAATTCTTGCATTGTTTTTCTAATAACTAAAATTATAAATTCTTAATTAGGGATATAATTATTTAAGCTTTCATTTTTCTAACATTTGTATCTGAAATTCCAATCATGCGAGGTATGACTGGAAAGTTTTAAGAATGGGCTTGTAACTTTACAATGGTGGTACTTACATGGTACTGTGATGCATCTCCTTCAAAATAGTCCCCTTCTGACTAAACACACTGACTCCAATGGTGTTTCCACTTTTGGAAACATTCCTGGAAATTTTTTTCCTGAAGTGTGTTAAGGACGCTCTCCGTATTTGCCTGGATGTCTTCAATCGAGTCAAATCACTTCCCTTTCAGTGAAAATTTCGGTTTAGGAAACAGGTAGAAGTCCACAGGGGCCAAATCAGCGGAATATGGCGGTTGTGGAAGCACAGGAATTTTGAATTTAGTCAAAAATTCAATGATGGATAAGGCATGATGAGCCAGAGCGTTGTCTTGGTGTAGAACCCAGCTCCTGTCTTTCCACAATGTAGGCTTTCTGCACCTTTTCGTGCAAACACTCAAGGACACATTTGTAGTATTGCTGGTTAATTGTCTGTCCTCCAGGGGTAAATTCATGATGCACAATACCAGTGAATAAAAAAAAAATCACCAACATTGTCTTCACTGTCGACTGACTTTGTCGTGCTTTTTTTGGTCGTGGTGAACCTAGGGTCTTCCACTGTGAAGACTGCACTTTGGTTTCAGGATCATATCAATATGTCCATGATTCATCATCTGTAATTACCCTATTTAACAAATCTGGGTCGTTTTTAGTCTGATTAGTCAGTTCTTGGCACACTTCAAGTCGGCGTTGTCTCTAGTCACTTGACAACACTTTTGGAACGAATTTTGTGGACGCTTGACGCATGTTCAGATCTTCAGTTAAAATTGACCGAACTCCATAGAAACTTAAATTAAGTTCATCAGCCAACTCCCTAATTGTAAGTCTATGACCATAGTGCACTAAGTGGCGAACTTTCACAACATTTTCATTCGTTTTTGAGGTGGAAGGATGGCCAGACTGTGGTTCATCTTCAAATGATTCACAGCCATTTTTAAATCTGTTGAAATAGACAAAAACATTTGACGGGCTCATACAATTATCTCCAAAATCTGTTTTTAATAGTTTGTAAGTTTCAGAAGCTGACTTCCCAGTTTTAAAACAAAATTTCACACAAACTCGTTGCTCCATTTTTATGTCCATTTTCATGCAGACACTATCTGGCAACAAGCCCTAACAGACCCACACCTTAACAGCTGCCACAGTGAACTGAATAAAGGAAATGCAGTTTCCTGTCAGAGGGCGTTTCAAGGACAAGGCAATGACTCACTCCCCACCCTCCGTGTACCTGTCCGCCAAACCTGTAAGCAGTAGCAATCCATTCTTAAAACTTTCCATCCCACACCTTGTATACTGTCATTTTGTGTGTTTTGTTCTACTTCAAATTATAAGAAAGATTAAGCATACAACATGTATTTATATGACAAACAATCAATGTGGCATATATCCCGTCATAGGCCAGCCACTTCAACTTCTGGCACAATACCAGTGAACAGTATCCAGTCTGCTCAAGATCCTCCAGTGCTTCTCCCCCTAAGACAGTGCACAAGACAAACAATGCAAACACACATTCATTTTCATCCATAAGAAAGAAGTTCCTACGCATCCAGTAGTGAGTAACATTGGCTCTCCAAACTATAAGTGTTACACACTTGGTGCTGTTATAAAGGCCTCTTATGGAAATATGTAATAATCACTTGCAGAACTCTGGGAATTCATTGGCAAGCTAAAATCATTGAAACTGAACAGTTCTGAGCTATTAGTCAGCTCTGATGTGATGTTTTTGTTCACGAAGATTCTTCTTTCAGAATCATTATCACAGAAGTACTGATAAAGGTATTTGAGCTTTGTTTAGACATGTAATGACCTCAACATACTTTTTATTTAATAATGAATTTTTTGAACAGAATGGTGGTATCACCATGAATAGTCCCTTATTCCTTTGGTGGCTGATTTATTTAGGGAAGACACTGAGGAAAAGGCTGTTTAAAGCCCTCAATATTTTGGACAAATTTGATGACACATTTGTAGTGTGGCCCCATGGTGAAGACACATTACAATAATTTTTAAAACATCTGAATTCCATCCATGCACAACTCCAGTTTACAATGGAAATTAAAAAGGAGGGATGCCTTCCATTTTTTGATGTTTTCCTTCAGTACAAAGATGATGGCACCTTGGGACATAAGTGTATTGGAATCTGATGCATACAGATTTATATTTACATGCAAATAGCTGCCACCATCCTCTGCAGACAATGAGTGTTCACAGAACTTTAGTTCACAATGCATACATTGTTTCTGATGAGAACAGTCTGCAGGACAAACTCCTATACTTAAAGAGAGTGTTTTGAAGCCAAAGGAGATTCGCCACGACAGACACACAAGGCACTATGAATGAAACCAAAGGTGGCCATAAGCAATGTACTGAAAGATTTGAATACATGGCTTTCCTGCCATATGTGGGAAGCCTATCATCAAAATAGGATGAATCTTCAGCAAGTACAAAGTAAATGTGATTTTTCATCCTCCACCAAAGACAGTGCACTGTTGGTTTCCACTAAAAATGATTTGATGCTCTGGAAGGATGGAGTTTATAAGAACCCATGTGAATGTGGGTAACAGCCTTGTCGCAGTGGATACACCAGTTCCTGTCAGATCACCGAAGTTAAGTGCTGTCGGGCATGGCCGGCACTTGGATGGGTGACCATCCAGGCCACCATGTGATGATGTTGCAATTTTTTGGGGAGCACTCAGCCTCATGATGCCAAATGAGGAGCTACTCGACCAAATAATAGTTTCTCCGATCAAAGAAAACCATCGTAACGACTAGGACAGCCCTTCCTATCTGCATCCTCAGCCGAGGATGATACGGCGGCTGGATGGTCCCGATGGGCCGCTTGTGGCCTACAGACGGAGTGCATGCATGTCAATGTGGCCTCTCATATGTTGGACAGGCAGTTCATACAGTCCATAAAAGATGTACAGAACACCACAGGTAGACACAGCTTGCCAGCACCATCATTCTCCTGTCACCTCCTCCAGCTGCATCCAATGCTCTCCCCACAGCATCGTGCCTTCATTAAAATGATGCAGCCATGGCCAGCCTTCCTCACAAGGATGGCACAGCATGTCATATTCTCATCACTGCAACCACACTCCTGCATTTTTGTTCTCATTTCAGGCATCTTACCAATATCCTCTGTAGCCACACATGGTTCCTCTACAACCACAACCACTTCATAACCCTGGAACCCAGATTTCAGGAAAAGGGTTACAACCATGAAGAGCACCCCACACACTTTGCCATCCACCACATTGACGTGGGCAGGCATCGCTTTCTTGTGGATGCCTATCAACACTGCTCCTCATCATTGGGTTGGTAGTCCTTTCTTCCCCCCCCCTCCCCCCCTCCACCTCCCCTCATGGTGGAAGGGATGTAAGATCTGTGGCTAATTTCAAGATGGCATCACCAGCTTTTCCTTAAGCAGGAAGGAATGCCATATATCCAGCTACAGCTGGCCACTTCTATTAGTGGCCCATCTGTAATGGTCTAATTGTCGATGGGACATTAAACACGAATCTCCTCCTCCTCTGTTACTGGCACAACACTTGTGATCAGCATGTAGTCTGCTCCAGAGCCTCAGGTGATTCTGCACTGGAGACAGGACAAATGCTGAGCAACACAATTACACAGCATGTTTGGCACCACACAGGCCACAAAAATAAGCACAGCTATTAACACATTAACCACTCAAGGCATCACCAGAGGTGCCAACCTCAGTGACAATCAATGTGCACACCGGCAATAATGGCTTTGCAATTACTGCACTATGTTACACCTGCGGGGCACATGCTCATCAAATGCTGCACACACATCCTTCCACCTGCTGCCTGTTTAAGACACTACTTACAACAAGCAGGCAGCATAAGCTCAGGCTCATACTCCACACTTTGTGCCAGCTGTGAGCAGTAGCCCATCCATGGGAGCATCTCTGGTTGCACCCAGCAGCCTGCTCTTCCAGAGTTCACACTAGGCATGTCATGCTAACTTGCCAGTTATCACCATTGGAGCCTTTCCCTCCTTTGACAATGGCCTTCACCATTCTTGGCATCTCAGTGGGCATCCATCAAAAATACACAGAACAATCTGCACTAATCAGTTAGCCATCACCCTCAAAGGCTTTGCCTCCTGTGACGCTGGCCTTCCTCCGATTTGTTGTTTCTACAACTGGTATTCTTCTATGTGAACCTGTATCCATCACCTACTGTCACGACCTGTGTCATGGCAGACTACTGTCTTTATCTACATCATGACTTCATCATGATCCTCATCACAACAGACTCTTGCTTTACCACATTCATACTAGATCAGGAGGATCCATTTCAGTTGTATCTATCTGAATCTACATTATGCTGAACCTAGTCCTTTTTGTGCTGTGTTCATAAAATGTCACTTATAAGCTACTTGGAAATAAAAAAGTGTTCATTAACATTTTCATGTGTTACAAAGAGTTTATCATTTAGTTTATAAATCCAATGTGTCATGTCCCACTATTCATTCATCTTGATCTATTACGTTACACCCTCCACCCAGTACTTTTGCTGCTCCCAAGTTTCAGATGCTTAGATCTACTGTGAAAATAAATAATTGACCAATAAGCCATGAGTTGTTAGTTATTGTGCTTATAAAGAGCTATATACTGCTCATCTATGTTGAATCCTTGTATACACAAATGTAGGCTTAACGGTCTTTGTCTGCATTGCTCAAGCATATGGTGTTGTAAGACCACTGACAAAGTAGGTCTTAATTATATGTGTTAAGTTTTTTGTTGTTATTGTAGTGTGAAGGAAACTTAGAAACATGTTAAAGCATTGAAAAGCTGAAAGTACTTTGCTAATGAGTTTGCTTAATGTTTAACATATGTCATTCTTGTACACAGTCAGAGTGGTAAAGTGTCAAAATTGTAGACAGGAGGACTATCATGATATAGCCTTATCCTGTTAAATTACATATATATTTAACTTACAATATTTCAGTCAACAGTAAAAAGATCAGATGAGTAGTTTTGTAAGCAAATGAAGTTTGGCAGCATAGTTGAATAAGCATTTTTCCCCTATCAATTTTTAAAAATATTAATCAAAGGAACCTTTTCCACATTTCTTGTTGATGTTTAACAGTGTTTTCTGGGTCATTCATATTTTTACTATTTCAGGTAACATTATTTGGACCAGTTATGTTATGTTATTTTAACCGGGGACCTAGAAACAATGGAGAGACTCCGTCCCTGTCGCAGCTGCAGTGGTCCGCAACCCCACGATGGCTACGGCAGTCCACTTCACCCCTCCGCTGCCCCATGTCGAACCCAGGGTTATTGTATGGTTCAGCCCCCGGTGGACCCCCAAGGAACGTCTCACACCAGACGAGTGTAGTTCCTATGTTTGTTATGGTAGTGTATGAGTATGTGGAGAACTTGTTTTCACAGCAATTGCTGACATATTGTAGCTGAGGCAGAATAAGGGGAACCAGTCCACATTTGCTGAGGCAGATGGAAGACTGCCTAAAAACCATCCACAGACTTGCCGGCTCACCGGGCCTCGACACAAATCCGCCAGGCAGATTCGTGCCGGGGACTGGCGCTCCTTCCCGCCTGGAAGGCCGTGCGTTAGACTGCATGGCCAACGGGCGGGCTATTTGGACAAGTATATGAATAAAAATATCTTTTTGAATATTCATAACTTTCGTTTCCTAGCTCAAATGATGTATCTGACATAAGCAGATGAGAAAGTAATTTCAGATTATTATCTGAAAGAAGTGCCTTCTTTAATGATAGTGATAATGTAAAAAGATGTACTTTGATAAGTGTATACAGCAGGAGCAAAATAGCATCAACCTGTTGAGGATACTGACTAACAGTAAGTGTACCCAGAACTATGTGTCATGAAATCTTAAAACTATTTCACCAGTCATCATGAAACTAATTTGATTTCCTCTCACCACTAGCTCAAGTACTGTATATGCTTTTGTGTACTTTGCATAAACTAATGTGGTAAATAGTCTTCATGGGTTTGCTACTGGATCATGTTGTGCAAATTGCACAATATTTTCCCGGAGCAAGTATTCGACATCTTCAGGTGGTTCAACCTTGCTGGTGGCTAGGTACAACTGATGTCAGTCGTACCTAGCCACCAGCAAGGTTGAACCACCTGAAGATGTTGGGCAGTTGCTCCAAGGAAATATTGTGGAATTTGCACAACGTGATCCAGTGGCAAACATGTGAAGACTATTTACACCACATCTGCCAGGAAAGCTTGAAGAGTCACATAATGAAATGTGCTTACTTTTCAGATACAACAGTAGTCCACCTTCAAAAACATATTGTGTGAATCAATCTCAGCACTTGAGATACAATAAGTTTTGTGTGTCAAACTTAATTTTTGCAGTAAAGACACATCTTCAAACTCACTAAATCAGTTATATAAACAATGGCAATTTTAGAATCTTGTCCCACATTGGACAAATTTCTGCTGGACACCCATGGCTCTACCACAGACTTTACATTCTGTGAGGTGAAAAGCAGTATCCTGTTGATACTGTTGATAATGAGGTCTTCAGAGATGGAGCACAAGCGCAGATTGGGAGGGGAAATTGACTGGGTCTTTCAAACAAGCCAGTTTCACCATCACAGCACTATGCACTTTCTATACACTTTTAAAGACTTGCTTAATGTTATATACAGACCATATGACAAACACAGTAATAGAAAATGAAAGATAATCTGAAGCAACAGGTCCATTATAATGAAGTTTTAATCATGTATTATCCTGGTTGTAAATACATAGTACATAAGGGATTACTGGAAAGTAACTTCTATGAGACCATAAATAAAGTATACCGGAACAGTTAAAGCAAATTTATTAGAAAAGTCTTAAAACTACACTTTTCTACTACTTCTCTACAGAATCACTACTCAGATTCTTCTCCTTCTTTTTACCCTTCTAGTGGGCAGGATAGGGTATTTAGGAACAATTTGCTTCCATTTTGCTCTATCTTGATACGCTTGTTGTTTTGATATTGTTTCCCAGTTTTCTCCTCTAGTCTTCAGATGTTTCTTAATCTGATCCAGCCAACTTTTTCTGGGTCACCCTATTGGTCTTTTCCCTTGCACATTTCTATCTAGGTATTTTTTGGCAGGTGGTTATCCTTCATCCTCTTCACATGTCCTAACCACTTGAACCATGCAGTTCTCAGTCTCTCACTGAAAGAGGTCTTCGTTCCTAATTTTGTCTCTCCTAATCTTCTGCAAGGCTGATCACAGAAATTGCATTTCACATACTTGTAAATTGCTCAAATCTGTCTTGCTAACTTTGCAGCATGCTCAAGTTGTATGGCATAATTGGCAGGAGGTATGTTTCAAACATTTTCTCTTACAGAAACTCCCTTGTCCCCCACAAGGTTCCCCAGTTAATAAAAAAATTAGATACCTTCCTTACTTTGTTTTGTACCTTTAATACACCATTTCCATTCATTGATATTCTGTCTCACAGGTAATCGAAAGCTTCCACCCATACAATTTTCTCTCCATCCAGAATCAGGCTGCCTGGGCATATGTCCAGTGCATAATCATTGTTAGATGTTTGCTCTTGCTTTCTGTCAGCTGCTACTCTTTGAACTTGGAGTTCCATGCATATCATCTTCCCTGTACTGGTACCTCTAGTCCTGTTTCTCCCCAAATAGCTACATCATCAGCAAAGTGTAAAACACCAACAACACCATTTCCTATCTCCTCAATTTCCTTTATAATCACATCCGTAAGAGGATTAAAGTAATGGGAAAGTACATTAGCCTGTTGCACTCCTCTCTCTGTCCTGAACCAGTTTGCTCTGTCAGTACCCACTTGCACACAACTTTTTTGCCTTCATATAGCAGTTTCATCTCCCTTGTTAGGAAGTTGGAACCATTAGTTTTTCTAAACACTCCCAGATTTAACACCTTAACACACTGTCATATGCTTCTTCCAAATCCAGGGCTCTTTACTCTTTTCCCAATACTTTTCCATTAACTGTCTCAGTACAAATATGAGGTCTGTTGTTCCTGTAGTTCTGAATCCATGTTGTTCCTCCTCAAATTGGTTTTCTAACAACAAAATTAATCTTTCTTCAATCATTTTTTCCACTATCTTAAGACAGTGTCATAACAGGGTGATTCCTCTGTAATTAAAACACTTTTCCTACTTCCTTTCGTGAACAGTGGTTTTACAAGCCCCTTGTTCCAGTCATTTGAGACTTTATTTCCTTCCAAATGACTCCCACTGTTAGAGGTAGTTACCGTATTCCTTGGATACCTGCTACCTTGATCATGTATTTTATTTTTCACATCTAGCTCTGCAGGACCAAATTGAGGAGTAAATCTCCAAGGGCATGGAAAGTGTCAGCACATGAAAATACAACATAAGAGTAATAACAGATTTAATAAAATGTTTATGAACTTAAAAAAACAATCCATAAGTTTATGTAAACACAATGAATAATTTAACACAGGAATCAGCTTAATTTTTCACAGAACTCCTTGATAGAATAGAAGGAGTGACACACAAGGAAACTCTTCAGTTTCAATTTGAAAGTTAATGGATTACTGCTACTATTTTTGAATTCTTGTGGTAGTTTACTGATTATGGATGCAGCGGTATACTGCACGGTTTTCTGCACAAGAATCAAGGAAGTGCGATCCAAATGCAAATTGGATTTCTGCCTCATATTAACTGAGTGACATCTGCTAATTCATGGGAATAAGGTGATATTGTTAACAAGAAATGATAGTAATTTTACCATGAACTGACTTTATATCATCGACCTAGTGCTGCGTACCAGACACTCCCTTCACAACTGGCCATATGGTTGTGATTTTATCCTGTGAATTTACTATTTTCTTTGCATACCACATACTCTTTGCCTTCCTAATAACATTTCTCAGCACCTTACAATACTCTTTGTAATGGGCCACTGTAGCTTGATTGTAACTACTTCTAACAGTTTGATATAATTCCCACTTTGTTCTACATGATATCCTTATTCCACTAGTCAGCCACATGGGCTGCCTTTTACTGCTAGTACCCTGTTTAAAATGTTCTAATGGAAAGCAACTCTCAAAGAGCATGAGAAATGTGTTAAGGAAAGCATTATATTTGTTATCTACGAGGGTCATTCAATAAGTAAAGAGAAGAATTGGTCTGGAGAAAAAACCATTTATTTTTACAAAACAATACTTTTTCTACATTTCAACATAATCCCCTTGAACATTTATACACTCATTCCAATGGGCTACAAGCTTTCTTATTCTGGCTGTAAATAACTCTTTATCTTGATGCTTGAACCAATTTCCCACAAACTTTTTCATGTCCTCGTTGTCCTGGAATTTCCTCCCATGTAATGCCTCCTTCAGTGCACCGAACAAGTGGAAATTACTAGGCGCTAAATCAGGACTATAAGTAGGATGAGGCAGTACTTCCTAGCCTACTTTGTCGACGGTTTCATGGGTTAGTTGAGCAATATGAGGATGTGCGTTGTCTTGCTGGGGAGTCACACCTCTCTCTCATGGATGCCTTCAACTTGTTTAAAAGCTCTCAGAGATAATCACAACAAACTGGTCCTTCAGCCTCCCCAAACACTGTCAACATGACTTTTCCTGCTAGGGCTTGGGATTTGTATTTTTTTTAACTGTATATAAAATTTGTTTGAGTACAAAAACCTTTAGTGTTAAAAACTGTGCATCATGGTCTGAAAGACCGTAAACCCTTTTCTAACAAAATTCCCATCTAGTAATGAAGAATGAATACATATGTTGTCTATGTGTGTGCTACTGTTTCCCTGCACCCTGGTTCATCTGTTTTTCCACTCCATGCTTTGTCTTTTTGATTCTGGCTCATAATAGTGAACCAAAGTTTCATAACAAGTTAAAATTTTGTTGAGGAAGTTCTCACATTCTCTTTCCTTTGGCACTGTGCACACTCTCAACCCAGTTTCCTTGTGTAGCTGTGTCAACTCCTTTAGGACTCATCTTGCACGTGTTTTACGGTACTTCAACTTGTTAGAAATAATGTTACGAACTGAACCAGTACTAACTTGAACCTTATCAACTATTATTTCCACAGTCACATGGCAGTCAGCATAAATAATGTCATCAATTTGACTTTCAAGTGAGGGAGTTGAAACTGCAACTGGTCGGCCAGAACAGTGTTCGTCAGTCACTGAGTTGTGACCATTTTAGAACTGCTCTACCCACTTGTAAAAATTTGCACAATTCATACAACCTTCACCATAAACTTTAGACATTCTACAGTATACAGTCACTGGTTTCTCACACTCAGCGAGTAAAAAACAAATAGCTGAACATTGTTGAACTAATGTGAACGTTTCAAGCAGACTCGCTGTCTTGAAATGTATTTTTGAGGTTATTAACGTAACAATGTTGATACATCAGCTGATCAGGGCTTAGTTCAGTGATACCAACTTAAAGCAATAGAAGTACAAAACTTGCCCTACTAACAGTTCTTTCCCCAGACCAATTTGTCTCTTTAATTATTGAATGACCCACTTATGTTATTGGCACTGTAAATGTCCTGCTGCTCTTATTCCTTAATGAGGTTTAAAACACTCTCTATTGCCATTGGATTAGCTTTTCTACATAGTCTGTAACTGTATATAACATTTGTTTGAGTACAAAAATCTTTAGTGTTACATCTGTGAATCGTGGTCTGAAAGGCCATACACCCTTTTCTAACAAAATGCCCATCTAATAATGAAGAATGAATAAATATGTTGTCTATGTTGTGCTACTGTTTCCCTGCACCATGGTTCATCTGACCCAGTTGACATGTCTCCTTTCATTTGCTTCAAGGCATTGTAAGGTGGTTTTATCATTTAAGGTTCTGGTAAATATTTTATTTACTGTTTCTCTTCTACTATCTCTGCCCCAATCAGTAATGTGTCGACGTATTTTTTCATCTCTTCTCTGATCCCTTCTGCATCCTGGACTATACTCAGATTTTTTCTTTCTATCATGTTAATGCATTTTCTATCTGATCTTTTACTTTTTACCAATCCATATAGCATTTTCTTGTTTCCACTTCTCTCCTCCTCTAGGCTTTGGGTGAATATTTCCCAACGTCTTTCCTTTCCTTCCTTCAAAACCTTTTTAACTCTAAGTTTCTTGTCCCTACAAGCCTATTCTAATGTGGACACTTTCTGAACATCTACTGGTTTGATCCGATGGGTTTGTGCGTGTTCATCCACACCTTTGTTTTTATTTACTATGTTCTGTCCTTTAATAGCTTCCTTTACCCTGTCATCTACTCAGATTCATTGATTATATTTATAATGAGTTGTCAAACTTCTCCCTTTAAAAAAGTCTTGTATAGACTTTAATGACCTCCTCTGTTACACACATTGGATGACTGTTAATTGTAATAATTGTTCATGGAGTTACAATATTGTTTGATAGGTCTAGTGGTAGTTTTAAAGAAAAAATACTCATCTCGTTTCTTGAGGATTTCCTTAAATCCATTGCTTGAATTTCTTCTGCCTGGAACCCATTTTCCTTGTAGGTCTGGAGGCCCTATAGGTCGACGGGTTTGTAGAATAATGTAGACGACAAAACTGACTCATATGTAATTTTCATATTTAATAGTCCTAGATGCCTTGCTACCATAAATTACAATGTTCACTCAGTGAAATACATTTCATTTGTATGCAACTCCAGAAACTTTACGTTTCTCCTTCCTTCCTTTCCACCACACACACAACATGCAAGGAAACTGCACCCAGTAAACATCTTTCCAAAGTACATCAGTAAAGATATATTCGAACTAAGATTGAAACTTAGAACATTAAATCGAGGGGGAAAAAAAAAGACATTTACTCAACAGCACAATAGAAAAATTACAATAACATATATTCATACAACAAAAAAACTATCTTTTTGTAGTACAATAATTTTATGAAATTTGTTTTTTAATCGAAGGGATAACTGTGTTAGCACGACGTATACTACTGTATAGTCAGAGTTTCAGACACAAATAAGATCAAAAAAGGGATAAGATCGTAAATTTAAGAATATACATGATCCAAATGGAGGCATGCATGATGTTTACAAATTTAAAAAGTAGAACATAAGTAAAACAGGTGTTTTCAAAATATTATCGTAGGTTTCTGTGGTCTGAACAGTTGAAGGCTGGTAAAAAGAGGCGTCTGGCTTGTGCTGAATTGGAGGGTGGTGTCTGATGGTTCTTCATACTGCTGATGGTCTTGGCGATTTTTTAGGAGTGGACACAGCTCCCAGGGTATTTCCTACAACATTTTTCAGTGTATCAGCTTCAGAATCCAATGTTCCCTAATCACATATGTGAATTATTTCATGAGAAAATTGCAAGATAAGCAAGGCTCTCAGAATCTGAATTGGAAAAAAAATAGAAACATCAAAATGACTCCTTAACTGATTTGAAGTTAACTGAGAAGAATAATTGGCATTCTCTTAGGCAAAATCTAATACTAACCCATCTTGAAAAAAATTGAAAAGGTCACTTTTCACAAAAAAAATTAGATTTTGTCAGATGTAATTATGCTGTTGCATTTTGTACAAATACTATTTAGCAATATTAAAGAAAAAATACTTATACTAAGACACAACTGTGAAGTAAATATTAACGCATTAGGGGTAACTAGACTAAAACTAACATTCAACAAAGAGCAAAATTTAATGTGGATGCAGAAAATAATAGGATAAATGATTTGTTCTCTTATACACTTGAATTCCTAAAGTTATTCAATTTTTGAAAAGTTAATACTAAACGAAACAACAAGATTACTGCTACCAGTCACCGTTTTATTTATTTCCATGACGCATTTCAAAGGTTTAAACCTCCATCATTGGGTGGATTTACATTAGTTAGTATGACATTTGTGTGTGTGTTGTGTTATGATTTTTTGGAGGAACTTAGTGGCACTGCCTCCAGTGGTCACAGGTTCTTTTCGCTGTCGTAACACATCACATGTATACTGTTACATTTGTAAACAAATATGGCGTCAGACCACACTTTGCATCACACCTCTCTTCTGACACCTTCACCATCACAGAAGACTCCCCGAAGACCCCTCCCCCCCCTTCGATTACTCCTTATTCCCGACAGTCCATGAGCTTACCAGTATGCCCTCCCACCCCTCACTCCTAGCTTCCAGTACCTTAACAATATCCCACAGACATCTCAGTTCTCTGATAATAACACAAGGCGTTCAATGTATACTACATCACAAATGCAGCACAGCTCAACTGCATAACCCTTGGAAAACCTGAAAGACTGTTCTCTGTCGTTCCTAAAAATCCTACCCACCACTTACAATATAATCCTACACACGAGTTTCTATCCTGAGCCATGGAAAACCTCTCAAATCCTCCTCTTCCTCAAACCTAATAAACCTGCCACTGACATTTTCACCTACCATTTCATCAGACTCACTTCTGTGTTTAACAATATCTTTGAGTCTACTCTATCCTGACATATCGATTAACTCCTACAACAATGGGTACCCATTCGTGTCCATCAATGTGGCTTCCATATCAATTTTTCCTCTGATTATCAGCTCCTGTGCCTTACTCATATCCTGTACCACCAAATCAACAACTGGAAATCCATCATTTTTGTCTCCCTAGATTTTGAGAAAGCTTATGACCATATATGGCAGTCTGGGCTCCTCTTTAAGCACCAGATCTATGCACCTCCCAAAAATTATGTCCACCTCATCACATGCTTTCTCTCTAACTGTCCATCTTATGTTGCTATCAACAACACCAACTCCAATACCTAGCAGCCCACTATAGGTATGCCCCAATGTTTCTGTCCTCTCGCCTCTCCTGTATTTCCTCAACAGTGCCGATATGTCAAAGCCCCTTCCTCCTGGTCATCTCATCCAGTATGCCAATGACACTGCCTTCCTCTACCTATCCTCCAGAAATCCCACCAATCCCTCCAGTTCCACCTCAATCACTTCACTTCCTGGTGGAACCAGTGGCTCCCCAAAATCAATCCTGCCAAAAGCAAAACCAAGGCAATAATTACAGGCTGAACCACCCAAAGCTCCCCCCCCCCCCCCCCCATCACCACTGCCTTACCATTTATGACCATCCTATCCAGTTAACTAACACACTATATACCTCAGACTAATATTTGATTGCTGACTAATGTAGAAGCCCCGTCTACTAACCATTCAACAAAAAGTCCACAATAGACTAAAAGTACTATATCCACCAACCAGCCAAACATGAGGACTGCACAGTTCCACAATTCTCCACATATACGAAGCCCTGATTCGGACCATCCTCTGCTGTGCCAATGTGGCATGGACTTCTGCTCCACCCCCCTTTTATCATAACCTACAGATCCTCAATGCCATGAACTTCACCTAGCCTTTTGGATCTGCTTACCCTTCCCCGCCCACATCCTCTACCAACTTATAAAATTTCTCAGCCTATGCTTCCACCTTGAACACCTCTGAATATCCTACATATCCATAAGCTTGACACTACCCACCCCCTAGTCCCCCCCCCTCCCCCCCTCCCCTCACTGATTCCAGTACTCTGCCACAACTATACTTTCACATTCCCACAACAATACACCTCCACTCCTTTCACATCCTCTCACAATGAAACTTTAATCACCTTCCCTGGCCTGACCATGAACTCCATCCACTTACATAAAATTAGGTCCACCCTATCTAAAATCTTTGAAACTGTATGCACAGCTTAACACCCTTGTTCTTACAAATTTGCCTGGCCAAGTTTTCCGTTAGCCTACTGACTTTAACCAGCTATTAGGGTTGGTGAGTAAGGGATAGGTGGACCTGTAGAAAGGGGATGGTCTAATCTGTGGTCAGGTGGATCCATGGAAATAATGGTCTGTACCATATTATGATTGTAGGCAAGTGAAGAGGTAGGTGAACCCAAAGGAAGGGATGATCTACAACTGGATCAGATGCACCCGTGTAAAAAATGATCTATACCATTGCTTTATGTATAGTGGTAACAGAAGGGACACCGGCATCACAGAGACAAAACTATATGAACACAGTATCTGCCCAAACGGTAAGGTATGAATGCAGTTCTTACAAAGTAGGAAGCTTTAATCTGGCAGTTTCCTTTTTGTTATTTCATCCTCTCTGTCCTGTATGGACAGGGGATGTGCTGTCAGGGGGTGCAATTTGCCACGCTTCAATTTTGAAGACATAATATAAAAGCTGGATACATTTTGTGCAATAAAAAGACATAGTGTCAGTTGCATAAGTTAAAATGTAAAAAGATGATTTGGTGATTCATTAAAAGGTAGACACAGATAAATGAGTTTCAGACATGAATATACAAAAGCAGAGAGACAGTTGCGTAAGGCAAAATGGAAAAGCTGATGTGTTGAGTGATCAAAATAGGTACATAGATGAGGTACCATGGGATTAGGGTATCATGGGAATGTAGCATTTAAAGTTGGTGGGAGGAAGGGATTTGTGTGGGTAGATGTTTGGAGGAGGGATGAGGGAAGAGTGGAGAGGGATATCGTTTTGAATCAAGACTGACGAATTGGGTGAAGTGGATTGGAGGAAAAGGGCACCCTGCGAACAGAATGTATTCATGTACACTTTGCGGGTCCCTTCTTCAATTCCTATTGACTCTTGGTTGTGGATGCATATTCCCAGTTTCCTTACATTCTCCAGTATGCTTTGACATTGACTGAGGCCACAGTTCATACATTTTTTAAGGTTTTTTCTACTGAGAGGTTTCCATGTATCTAAGTCTCTGATAATGGACCCCAGTTCATTTCTCACATCTTTCAATTGTTTTGTTCCCATCATGGCATTTGTCATGTTACAGCTCTGCCATTCTCAATCAAACGGTGAGGTGAAATAACTAGTGCATATGTTCAACTTCCAAATGAAAACATCTGATGTGGGACTCTTTGCCAGACAATGTCCTTCTCATTTTTCTGAGCACCTATCACTTCACACCTATGGGGGAATGGAGCCAAGCTGAGTTCCTTCGTGGCTGGCAGCCATGAATGCTCCTCCACCTACTGTAGCTTGCACTGTACCTGCCATGATCGGGTTTGTTGGGTCACTTCGCTCAGGATCATCGGTGTGGGTTTGGTTGCCGGCCCAAATGGATACCAACTACTATTGTCCACTGCTGGGTATCCTATCTTTGTGACATCTGCACAGCCGATGGGCTGATGATGCACAACTTTGATTAACTGTGCCCCTGCTCACTGCCAGAAGTACCAGTCCACGGATGCAGCCTCCGCCTCGAGCCTGTCATCGCTTGCTGTGGAGGTGCCCACATCCCATTGGCTGCTTCCTCCATGTGCACCACCCTGGGGTCCCAGCTTCATCCCAGCTTCCCAGTGTTGGGTGCCACTCCATCTCTCGGGTCAGGTTTGATGCCTGCTGTCCTGTTTGGGCTGCCTGCACCAACCCCCTCATCATCATTGCCTCTGCCATTGTTGCTGGTGGGGCTAGCCCCATCTCCTCTGCACTGGGACCTGTCTGCTGGTGATGATGCAGAGATGGAAATGGCACTCTCCTTCCCAGTTCTGTCATCAGGCTCTTCATGGCCTCTGGCATGCCCACCCTCTGGCATGCCCACACCCCCTATGCATTCCAACCCTGTGCTCCAGTGCTCACCCAGCACATCGTCATGCCCCCAGAGTAAGCACCAGCTGCCACAACTCCATATCAGACGGATGTGTCTCTCATCAGGCTACCAGCACCTCCTCCATTGCCTGTGTGCCCCCTTCATACAGTGTGCCATATCCTGCTACTACTGTGTGTGACTGTGCCAAGTGCAGTGTCACCACGCATGTGAACTTAAATCAGCATGGATCAGCCCTAGAGGCTGCCTGTAGGAAGCATACACATGGCATGGTCTCTGCCACACCAGTGACTCATGCCTAAGCATGTGTTGAGCATTGCTGATTCACCGTCATTATGTTCCTTTAGTTTCCACTGCTCACACCAGTTGCTCTGTGTATCATGTATGTTGCACCTTCTCTGTGGTTCATTTGTATTGTTATATGTGGAGTCACAAGAGGCTTATTTCCATTATTGTTCAGATATTTATGAATAAAGTGATATTTGTGTTACTTGGATTAGGTTTGTGTATTACTTGGTTGCTACTTGTATGGAGTGTAGCCATGTATGGAAATGAAACATGGAGGATAAATAGTTTGGACAAGAAGAGAATAGAATCTTTCGAAATGTGGTGCTACAGAAGAATGCTGAAGATTAGATGGGTAGATCACATAACTAATGAGGAGGTATTGAATAGAATTGGGGAGAAGAGGAGTTTGTGGCACAACCTGACAAGAAGAAGGGACCGGTTGGTAGGACATGTTCTGAGGCATCAAGGGATCACAAATTTAGCATTGGAGGGCAGCGTAGAGGGTAAAAATTGTAGAGGGAGACCAAGAGATGAATACATAAGCAGATTCAGAAGGATGTAGGTTGCAGTAAGTACTGGGAGATGAAGACACTTGCAAAGGATAGGGTAGCATGGAGAGCTGCATCAGACCAGTCTCAGGACTGAAGACCACAACAACAACAAACAATATGTCTGCAACAAGGATAGCAGAAATGACCTGTAGAACTACTGTTCAGTGTCCTCGACATCCTTTTGTAGTAGAATTGCAGAGCATATTCTAAGCTCAAATGTAATGAAGTATCTCAAACAAAAGCCACCACCCCACACCAAGAAGCATGGATTCTGGAAACATCATCAGACATGTGAGACCCAACTTGTGCATTTCTCGTATGTCATCCTGAAAGCCATAGACAAAGGCAGTCAGTTATATGAATATTTCTTGACTTTCAAAATGCATTTAACTCATTTCCACACTGATTTCTACTAACAAAAATTTGACTGTGTGGGATATCAACCAAAATCTGTGACTGGGTTGAGGATTTAGTTTTAGAAAGGAAGCAGCATGTTATATTTCATGGAGATTCATTAACAGATGGAGAATTATTTAGAGGCATGCTCCAAGAAAGTGTGCTGGGACACTTGTTGTGCATGTTGTATGATGGAGACAGGGTTAATAGCAACCTCAGACTTTTCACACATAGTGCTGTAATATATAATAAAATACTGTCAGAAAAACCTTGGACAAATATCGAGTCAAATTTGATAAAATTTCAAAGTGGTGTGAAGAACTGCAAGTTCATTTAATTGTTCAGAAATATAAAACTGTGCATTTCACAAAAAAAAGAAAAAAAATGCAGTATCTGATGACTGCAATATCAATGAGTCACAATTGGAATTGCCAGCTCATACAAATACCTGAGCACAACAGTCTGTTGTGATATTAAATGGCACAATCACATCAGGCTCAGTCATAAGTAAAGCAGAATACTTGGGAAATGGAATCAGTCTACAGAATAGATAGCCCACAAAGAACTTGTGCAACCCATCCCAGAATATTGTTCAAGTGCATGGTACCCATGTCAAATATGTCTAGCAGGGGATACTGAACAGTTACAAAGAAGCAGAGCACAAATGATAATTTGTCTGACCTCTGGGAGAGAACCACAGAGATGCTAAAACAACTGAACTGGCAGATATTTGACGATAGGTGGACACTATACCATAAAAATTTACTTGCAAAAGTTTCAAGAACGAGTTTTAAATGAGGAATCTTGGAATAGTGCTGCAACCAATGGTACATGCAGTGTGGTGGAGTTGTTAGCACAATTGGTTGGTGTGATGAGGGTTGGTAGTATAAACCCAGCCACCAGCAATTATTTTTTTGTTATTCTGTATTTGCCATTCCTAGGAGTTCTTGAAGTACATAACGTTTGTATATCCTGCAACATTTGATTTTTGTATGAACACTAGCATCCTGGGATATTTTATGTTTGTCTAAATAGCTGCATCCTCAGTCCAGCAGTTCAGTTCTGTGATGAGCATAAGGTGGTGGTCTATTAAACATGATTTCAGTGCTAAGTGTTGTATCTTATTGGTGGCCCTTTCAGACATATACTTGAGTGTGGTTTCAATGGGACATTCTTTGGTGGGGATGCCAGGTATTTCAAAGTATCTACATCACCACGGCTCCAACTACATAATGTAAAAGCGATAACCTACATGGACAGGAACTGAAGTACAAAAGGTACATTGTTCTTAATATCAGTATGTTCAGGAGACAAGTGGATTCTAAAACAGCAGTAAGTCAGCTGCAAATTAGACATCCATCACTGTATTGCAGAGACAATGGTTCTGTCTTGACCAAGTTGCCAAATACAACAGATGGGATGACATGATGTGTTTGGCAAACGTGTACTTTTACTTGGATGGCACAGCCCAGCAGTGATTTTAGGACAAAAAAGAGAAGCTCAATCACTGCAACAAATACCAGGCCAAGCAGAAGAAAAGTTTGATGACAATCAGCACCAAGTCCACTTAGCAGAACAATTGAAGAACAGTGCCCAGTGTCATTGGTAAATGACACAGTCCTACACACCGAATATTTTGGCCCTATGCCACAATGTGAAACTGAATTGTACAGAATCCAACAAAATGTACACTACTGGAGAGAGAGAAGACATGTGTTCATTGCCTGTTATACCACACAACATCAACCATTACATCAGCTGTATCCACACCAGTCAACTTTGGACAGTTATAGTCAGCTGTTGGATGAAGCCAATTGTCATACTCTGGCATGCTATAGCCATTCCATACCACCATACAGAGGTACCAGCACGTCACCTAGCCACTGAAATCAGGGTGAGGTGACCATCTATGGATGTGAAGCTGCCACAGATAAAAATGCTCCATGAACAAAAGTCACCAAGATGCCAGAAAATCTTTTTGATGTCATCATCAACAGCCAACCTGTCCACAATCTAGCTGTCTCTTGGGCTTCATTTTCTGTAATGTCAAACGTTTACCGATGTTAGCTAAAGCAGGCTATGTTACATGATATGAAAGGGATTTTGCTGAAGGTTGTAAATGGGAAAAATATCGAGCCAACAGGAACATCCAGGATGGAATGTGACAATGTTATGATAAGGATAGTTGCTACTCGCTATATACTGGAGATGCTGAGTTGCAGATAGGTACAACAAAAACACTGTCACACAATAAGCTTTCAGCTAACAAAGCCTTTGTCAAAAAACGACAGCACACACACATGCACACGCTCACACACACACACACACACACACACACACACACACACACACACACACACACACATTAAGACACAGCTCACACACACAAGACCACAGCCTCTGGCAGCTGGCGCCAGACTATGAACAGCAGTGTGTTATGGGAGAGGCAACTGGGTGGGGATAAGGAAGACCCAAGGGTGGGGAGGGGGAGAGATAGCAGGGTAAGGGTGGGGGATGGTAAAGTTCTGCTGTGGGAGCATGCAGGGATGAGGAGGAGAGAGGGTAGGGCAGCTAAGTGCAGTCAGGAGGTTAGACTGGGGGTAGGGGAGAGAGGATGGGGGGCAGCAGAAAAGGACAGAAGTAAAAAGACTGGGTGCATTGGTGGAATAGAGGGCTGTTTCGTGCTGGAATGGGAACAGGGAAGAAGATACATGGGTAAGGACAATGACTAACAAACGTTGAATTCAGAAAAGCTTTTCTGAATTGTGCAGGTGGGAACTCTCTCTGCCATATATCTTATGTTCCCATAACCTATATTCCCACAACCGTGCAGGCCTCAAACTTTGTTAGTCATTGTCCTTACCCATCTAGCTTCTTCCCTGTTCCCATTCCAGCACTACACAGCCCTCTATTCCACCAACGCATCCAGTCTTTTTACAGGGTCCAGCAATAAAACCTCCTGCATTTGATGTAGCCAGCATGTGAGTTGTAGTGACGATACTGATATGGAGTGTATTTTGTTTGAAAGCAACGTACATGCCATTTTCAGTGTGCACCATACTGTGGCTTGGTGAGCATCAAGCATTTTTTGTGGAGGAAATTATTCGTAATGGTGGTTCTGTGATTAGTACTCAGTGAGCATTTTGGAGACGATTTGAACTTAGCCAACATGATCGTGTCCTGGATAGAAAAACTATTCAACTGTGGGTGTCAAACTTTAGAAAGACTGGTTCAGCACTGAAAAGAAAACCTATTGGCCATCCTTGGACTGCAACAATGCCGGAAAATGTGCATGTGAGAGTGTCTGTGCAACAATCACCAATTCATTCAGCCTTAAACATGCAGCTGCCCTGGGATTATCTGATAGGAGTGTAAGAAGAATTCTTCATAGAGAACTTCATATGCACCCCTTCGAAATGATGGTTACCCAGGAACTAAGTGAAAGAGATTTTGAAACTCACAGAGCTGCATGTGAAGAAATTCTTCAAAACATTCCACCTGACACTTCGTTTATTTTTTCGGATGAGGCCCATTTCCACTTATCAGGAACTGTAAACAAACAGAATTGCCACTACTGGGCTGCCAGAGACCCTCGTGAAATTCATCAGCGGCCACTAAACAGCCCTCATGTGACAGTTTGGTGTGCCATTGCTGAATGTTTTGTGTGGGGATAATATTTTTTTGAAGAAGGTGGCCACATGGTAACAGTTATTTAAACTGTTATAGTCACATGCTGGACAACTGCCTCCAACCTTGGCTAAACCAGTTTATTGCAGATCATCAAGATCAAGAAGTGTGTTTCCAGCAAAATGGAACAATATCCCACACCTCTCGGCGTTCTATGGAAGTGTTGCACGAATTGGTTCCTGGTCATCTTGTTGCTTTAGGAGGAGACATCATGTGGCCCTCAAGGTCGCCTGATTTATCACCTTGTGAATTTTTCTTTGGGGATACTTTATGGTCCTAGTGTACAAACATCGTCCCACAACACTGCAAGCACTTAAAGAGGCCATTACCCAAGAAGTGGCAGCCAATCCAAGAGAAATGACATGAAGCTGTATCGAGAACTTTTGGGAAAGACTTCATCACTGTGCCAACAAAGGAGGATGTCATTTAGTAGATATAATTTTTAAAACCAAATACTCCAAAATGGCAAAGCATGTATTTTTCATAAACAAAAGTAATTTTTCTCCATCATATTTAGTTTTTCTGTGACAAATTGTTAAAATGAGGAATGAGTGATGTTTTATTGCTGGACCCTGTACTTCCATCCTTTTCTTTCCCCCCCCCCCCATCCGCCACCCACCGTCTCACCTCCCAACTGGATCTAAGTGTTCTACCCTCTCTCCACCTCATCCCTGCATACTCCTGCAGCAGCACTTTACCATCCCCCTGTTACCCTGCTATCCCTCCCCTTACCTGACCCACCTTCTTCCTTACCCCCACCCAGCTGCCTCTCCCATCATTCACTGCTGTTCGTAGTCTGGCTTCAGCTGCCAGAGAATGTGGTCGTGTGTGTGTGTGTGTGTGTGTGTGTGTGTGTGTGTGTGTGTGCACGCGTGCACGCACTTGTTGTCTTTTTTGACAAAGGCCTTGTTAGCCGAAAGCTTACTGTGTGACAGTCTTTCTGTTGTGCCTATCTGCAATTCAGCATCACCATTATTTTAGCAGAATGTACTCATAATGTTATTCTCAGATGGGATTTCTTGCAATCATCACAGGCAGTCGTAGACTGTGGAAGATCAGAGCTCCAGACTGACAAACATTCCAACACACACTCATAATGAAGTCTGTTCTGTGTGGTTGTTTGCCATTGAAGACATAGTTATCCTACCATCATCAATGAGATGAGTTCATGTCATCTGTTTGGATGCTCAGTTAACCTGTGACACTTTTTTGTATTGCAAAATACTACTGAGGCTCATGAAAGAAATATATGTGACAGCAACAATCATTTGCATTACAAGTGATCAAGGAGAACTTTGGCTCACTATCTATCATGAGCAGCCACAATTCATCCCAAAAAGTATGTGTATAGCAACAGGCGAACCAGCCCAGGAAGGATGGCTTAGTGTCGTTGACAAAGAATCTTGCTTTACTATGACTACAGATGACTCAAGGGAGAAAGTTACTATTGAACTGCCAATAGGATCTGGCCTGATTGAGGTACAATGTTGACAAGTATTAGGTGTTCTGCACCTATTTTCAGACACTTTCAAATCCAGAGAGGAGAAAAGATTGACTAAGTGCTTCATGGTAAGATACCGTATTAACACTGGTGATCATCTACCAATGTCCGCCTGCTTGGCTGGGTTTTATTCCCGGCCGGGTTGGAGATTTTCTCTGCTCTTGGACTGGGTGTTGTGTTGTCCTCATCATCATTTTATCCTCATCATCGGCCACAAGTTGCCCAATGTGGTGTAGATTGAAATAAGACTTGCACTTGGCGACTGAACTCCCCCAGATGGGGCCTCCCGGCTAGCGATGCCATTCGCTCATTTCATTCATCTACCAATTAGTCAGCACTCGTGCAGAGTGTTGCTGGCTGAACAAGAGATAATATGTGGGGAAGTGAAGAAGATGTTGCAAGATGATAAAACAGCCCATCCCTGGGGACTTTTGAAGAAGAATGGAACATGATGTTTCTGCATTGAATATTGATAACTCAACAAAATCTTGGAGAGAGATGTATATCCATTGCTGCACATCAATGGCACCCTAGACTGACTGGAAGGAACAAGTATTTCCAACTATGGACGGGGAAAGACTTCCTTCACAACTCCTGATGACCTCTATGAGTTTATACTTATGTTGCTTAGATTTTGTAACGCTTCAGCCATCTTTGAATATATGATATCTGTATGAGATTGTTGTTTCTTCTAACACACTTGGAGGACATATAAGCTGGCTGACAAACATGTTGAAGTGTGTTCAATCTACACGCCTCTGTGTGAATTCAAAAAAGTGCCTCTTTGTCACCCAACATATACACTACTGGTCATTAAAATTGCCACACCAAGAAGAAATGCAGATGATAAACGAGTATTCATTGGACAAATATATTATACTAGAACTGACATGTAATTACATTTTCATGCAATTTGGGTGCTTAGATCCTGAGAAATCAGTACCCAGAACAACCACCTCTGGCCTTAATAATGACCTTGACACTCCTGGGCATTGAGTCAGAGCTTGGATGGCATGTACAGGTACAGCTGCCCATGCAGCTTCAACACAATACCACAGTTCATCAAGAGTAGTGACTGGCGTATTGTGATGAGCCAGTTGCTCGGACACCATTGACCAGACGTTTTCAATTTGTGAGAGATCTGGAGAATGTGCTGGCCAGGGCAGCAGTCGAACATTTTCTGTATCCAGAAAGGCCAGTACAGAACCTGCAACATGCGGTCATACATTATCCTGCTGAAATGAAGGATATCACAGGGATCGAATGAAGGGTAGAGCAACGGGTCGTAACACATCTGAAATGTAACGTCCACTGTTCAAAGTGCCGTCAATGTGGAAAAGAGGTGGCCGAGACGTGTAACCAATGGCACCCCATACCATCATGCCGGGTGATATGTCAGTATGGCGGTGACGAATACACGCTTCCAATGTGCGTTCACCGTGATGTCGCCAAACACAGATGCAACCAACATGATGCTGTAAACAGAACCTGGATTCATCCAAAAAAGTGATGTTTTGCCATTCGTGCATCCAGGTTCGTTGTTGAGTACACCATTGCAGGCGCTCCTGTCTGTGATGTAGCGTCATGGGTAACCGCAGCCATGGTCTCCGATCTGATAGTCCACGCTGCTGCAAAGAACGCCATCTGTTTGTGCAGATGGTTGTTGACTTGCAAACTTCCCCATCTGTTGACTGAGGGATCGAGTCATGGCTGCATGATCCTTTACAGCCACGTGGATAAGATGCCTGTCATCTTGACTGTTAGCAATACAAGGCCATTAGGATCCAGCACAACATTCCGTATTACCCTCCTGAACCCACTGATTCCATATTCTGCTAACAGTCATTGGATCTCGACCAACGCGAGCAGCAATGTCGCGATACAATAAACTGCAATTGCGATAGGCTACAATCCGACCTTTATCAAAGTCGGAAACGTGATGGTATGCATTTCTCCTTCTTACACGAGGCATCATAACAATGTTTCACCAGGCAACTCCGCTCAACTGCTGTTTGTGTATGAGAAATTGGTTGGAAACTTTCCTCATATCAGCACATTGTAGGTGTCATCACTGGCGCCAACTTTGTGTGAATGCTCTGAAAAGATAATCATTTGCATATCACAGCATCTTCTTCCTGTCGGTTAAATTTCACGTCTGTAGCATGTCATCATCGTGGTGTAGCAATTTTACTCGCAAGTAGTGTAAAACCTTGGTGCACCTAGTGAACAGGGATCAAATATGTCCAAACCAAAGAAAATAAGAGCAATCATACATTTTCTGACTCATTCATGATGTGAGAAGTTTTCTTGGAATGTACTCATACTATCAGTGATTAATAGGGGATTTCTGTGACAAGACATACCCCTTGCACAAATTACTGCAGAGACACACCAAATTTTCCTGCAATGAGATGCAAGAGAAATCATTCCTTGTCATTAATGAGGCACTAACATCTTCTCCAGTCCTAGTACTGAATGACGAGAATGCCAAGCGAGAATTTCGCACAGAAACTAACAGCTATGGGATAGATGGCAGTTCTAGTGCAATTAAAAGGAAGGAGCAGAGAAAGTGGTAGTTTATGCTTCCAGAGTAAGTCCTAGATGAACTGCTCAGTATTTCAGTCATGTTTATTTGGTGTACTATTCACCATTGTAATGGTCCACCATTCTCTGTGCTGACTGACCACCTGAAAGATCTGCACGGTCAGCTGGCAAGATGGCACTGACACTTCAGGAGTATGATGTTACAGTAGTACAGAAAGCAGATACAGACAAAAGGACAATGACTGCCTTTCAAGGAATCCTTTGGCAGAACACAGAAGTGTGGACAGAATCTTAGCTCCCCCTGAGTTAACCGACATTGCTGCTGAAGAGAAGAAAGATCCAGCATAGTTGGAAACCACAGATGTCTTGAAGAAGGACAAGGTGACCAAAGGAGAATTCCAATTAATAAATGAAACATTGTGTAAGAGGAACTACGAGCAGATGGAGTGGAAATTGTTGCTCATCATTCCAGTTATGTTACAGAAGTTACTCAGAAGTTTTTCTATGAAACTGCAACATCTGGTCACCTGAGATTTGTGAAACTTCTAGACAGAATCAGATGCATGTATCACTGGCCAGACTTCTACCAATCTGTTTGACCTTATTTGAGCCACTATAAGGAGTACCAGTGACAGAAGCATTTGCTGTAATTACATCCAGGCTACCTGATACCAATCCCATATGTAAAAGTCTTATTCCACTGACTTTGAATTGATCTCTTGGGAAGATTCGCTAAGATAACAGATGGGAATCAATGGACAATAGTCTGCACTACTGCCTCACCTGCTATGCTTTCACAAAACTCTGCTGACTGCCAGAGCTATGGAAATTTCAAAGTTCCATATACAGGGTGAGAAGAATTTAAACTGACAAACTCTGGGAGGTTGTAGGGGACATCAAAACAAATATTTTTCCCTAATGTCATTTTTTCCTATGAGCATTATTTAAACCGGCGGAGGCCGTATTACGCTCTTCAGTTGTTAGAGGCTGTATTACGATCTTCAGTTGCTTGGGGGCATATTATGCTCTTCAGTTGTAGGCAACTGCTGTCCACCAGTGTAGTAGCGCATTGCCTCTGTTAACTAATGCAGCAATACACCTGGAGTGAGTACACTGACATGGTTGGTGCGTTCTACATAGTGCATCACAACGGACAAGCTGCACAGCAGGTTTATCAACAATAATATCCTAATCACCGTATCCCGCTTCACGACCTTTGCTGATGTGTACCAATGTCTGCGTGAGCCCGGGTCATTTAGCAGATTGCCTGGACAGGGACGCTGTCGCACAGTAAGAACGCTGCAGTTTGAGGAGGCTGTCTTGCAGCCTGTGGAGTGGGATCCTTCAATCAGTGCTTGTGCAATTGCAAGTAACATGGGGACAAATCAGACGAATGTAAGAACAGTCCTTCGAGAGCAATTGTTACGTCCATTTCACTTACAACGTGTCCACAACCTGGAACCAGTTGATTATCCACTCAGAGCACAGTTTTCCCAGTGGTACCTGGAAAAATGTGAAATGCATCCTACATTTCCATCCTCTGTGTTGTTTACCGATGAAGCAACGTTCGGGTGTGATAGAGTCTTCAACATGCACAATTCACATGTTTGGAGTGAGGGTAATCCACATGCCACGGTTACTAGCGCTCATCAAGTGTGGTTCTTTGTTAATGTGTGGGTCGGTGTTGCTGGAGACTGTTTAATTGGGCCGTATCTGCTACCTAGGCCATTAAATGTCAGGCACTATTACAATTTTCTCGCCACAGCATTGCCAGAATTGCTGGAAGACGTCCCGTCCCGTTCCCTACATGACAATGCATGTAGTTCCAACATGACGGGGCGCCGGCATATTTCAGTCGTCATGTGCGTCGATTCCTGGACAGACGGTTCCCGGAAATGTGGATTGGCAGAGGTGGTCCCGTACCATGGCCTGCTCGATCCCCAGATATGTCCCCTCTGGACTTTTTTTGTGTGGGGAGAGATGCGCAACCTTGTTTACAGAACTCCTGTTGCATCAGAAGAGGACCTGATTGCTCGGATAGTAGTAGCAGCAGGAACAATTCAGGATACTCCTGGGGTTTTTGCCTGTGTCAGACGGAACACGATCCGACGGTGTAACCTTTGTTTGCGTGTCAATGAAGGCGTTTTCGAAAATCTACTGTAATTGAAATTGGTTTGTGTTAACGTGTTGTCTCTTGTTCATAAAAAATGTAAAAGTGTTTGTTGGTTTAACTAATTTGCCGCCAGAGAAATCTTCTTCTACCGGTTTCAATACTCCTTATAGGAAAAAATGACATTAGGGAAAAATATTTGTTCTGATGTCCCCTACAAACCTCCTAGAGTTTGTCGGTTTAAATACTTTTCACCCTGTAGAAGTCATTATTTTAGAGCACTGAGAACCCCAGGTTTTGATCTCTGATGGTGGAAAAGTTTTCCAGTCGAAGCTAATATCAGAAGCAATGTCATGTTGTGATATCATCCACTGGATGACTGCTGCCTTCCGTGTACAGTCAAATGATGTCACAGAAAGCTTTAATAAGATGTTTGCACAAATGCTCTTGATGTACACTGAGATCGAGCAGAGAGATTTGGATACAGCACTATCTATCATGACATTAGCATACAACACAGCAAAGCAAGACACCACAGGCTCCACGCCATTCTTATTGCTTGATGGGCACAAGATCGAAATGAGAACATGTATACTGTTCCGCTTTCAACTGGACAATAATCAGGATGATTTCACAAAACACTTGATCACCAAGATAGAAGAAGCAAGGCGGATGGTTCACATACGGACCCTGGGTAGCTAGGAGAAAGATATAAGTCCAAGCACCAGACAGTCAAATACAGGTCAGGAGACTAGGTATAGATTTTTACATTTGTCCGGAAAGTAGGCCTACTGGAAAAGTTACTAAAGCGCTACTTTGTACTGTATCGAATCCTTCATCATTTGTCGGACGTCACATATGAAGTTGAGAGTTATGACCTTTCATCAAGAAGATAAAAGCGCGAAGCGTTGTCCATGTCCTCCGTACGAAGTCCTACTACAGTCCAGAGTCGCAGATCAACAATGGGAAGTTCAAGGAAACTAGAGACCCACTCGAAGACTGTGAAGCTTCGACGGGGAGGACTACCTTCGATACTTATCATAGCAACGAGGATGTAACACGATCGGACAATACGAACCGGCAGGGCTGCCATACGAAGCAAGCAAGATCTATGAAGCTGTAGTCGACTCCAATGAGAACTTCGGAAACAGCGGGCAATTGTTTCTCCAGAAGACGGAGCAATGCTGTGGTACGTGGAGTGTGGAGTAATTGTTAGCGCCGTTGTTTGGCGTGCTACAGGTCGGTGGTGCAATCCCAACCACAAGCAATTATTTTTTATTTAGTATTCATCATTTCTGGTAGGTTTTTGAAATATGCTTGTATATCCTGTAACATTTTATTTTTGCATAAATACCAGCATTGTGGGACATTCGATGTTTGTATAAATTGCTGCACTCTCCGTTCAGGAGTTCGACTCTGTTCTGGCTGCAGGTTGGAGACCGTAATAAACGCTTTCAGTGTTAGTGTTGTGTTACGCTGACGACCCTGCTTTAGGATTTGGACTATAATGTAATTATAAGGTGAAAATATATTACAACCGCTTACACATCGCTCCCAAAGGGACGTGAACAAGAGATTAGACTGTTTATAGCGCACACAGAGGCGTTTAAGCAATTTTTCTTCCCGTGCTCCATGCGAGAATGGAACGGGAAGAAAAGTACTACAATTGGAAGTAACCTTTGGGGTGCATTTTACAGTGATTTGCAGAGTATAGATACAGATGAAATGTTTTATGATATCAATGCAAATATGTTACACACATATTAATCCTTAGCTGCTAAATAAATTTTTCTGGTGTACCGGTACTAAAGTCATTGCTCAGTAATTGCTAAATTGCAAAATCGAAAGCATATAGCAATAATTAAATACCGGTTTCTCGATCATTAATTTCGCTCAAACTTATCAAACATATTAATTACTATATCACTAGAGTTAACTCTAATTATATGATCAATTTCGCTCAAACAAAACAGAGCTCTTATTTGACAAATATGTGAAGCAGCATAGTGGTAACTAATATAACAAACACGTGACACCTGATACTATCTACTATATCACTTTTCGTCAATTATTTTAAACTTAATTACATTTATATTGTCCCTCTCCTGCCGCAATAGAATCAAAGAAATGCGTAATTGACTGGCTTGTATAGTGAAGATCTGTGGAGAGGCGTGTTTAGTTTAGCAGTAGCAGTAGACGAGTAGAGTTGTAAGAAGGACCAGGAGGCAACAGGGAATCAAAGTAAGCACAGAGGAACTGCTGCTGCATGATCGTATATTGACTTACGAATATTCTCTATTCGTAATGACTATTATTTCTGTGCTTCTTTGCGACTTGCAGCTTCAACAAATTCTTATAAAGTTATTGACCTTGTTGAAAGCTGAAATTAGGCAATCCCCGTATAATAAAAGCTATGTCAGTTTTGTGGACGTTTAGTTAATACAAACAGTATTTTTGCATAGCGAAGCTACTACATAATACGAGTTAATATTTAATTATTAAGTATTTCATATCGGACGGAGTTGTAAAAAGTTTACAGAAGATAATTTGCAAATATAAAGCTCACAAATAAGTTGACACTTGTGCACACCACCCACATTTCATCCAGTCAACATGGATTCTAATAAATAAATTCGTCGATGAAAGATTTCATTTTCCCCGGAAATATGTTAAACTGAAATTCAGGTAGGCCTAACTGTGTTCCCACATAGTTGAGCACTGGAGTGACAAACGTAGGCAATAATTTTGCGAACTTAACGAATAAGGCGTTTGCAAAGTACGTGAACAATGAAACAGTCTACTACCTACATCCTAAGACCGGTGAGCTTTCACAGAAGATGATGGTATTGAAGTTTATTTTACTGGAAACTACACGTGAACAAAAAGAAATCGGGAATTAACCTTGTGTAACAGATAGTAAACGAGCAAGCAGAGAAAATTACATACAGTGGCTTGTAAAATGTCCCAAGGAAATTATGTAGTTAAAAGAATAGTTTAATGTAAATCGAATTCGTAAGATAAGTGCACATTGTACGCTGTGCTTGCACAATTGTTAGAATTTACAAGAGAAAGAAATGGACACACACTTAATGGGAGTCTGTTTTTATTCTGTGAAAAGGGTGAAACATGAACCTCTGAATACATCACCATTAAATTATGGGACTCAGGCGCACGAGATCTTGCGCATCTAAAAGGGTCTTCATGGTTGATATTCTGTTTCTTTCTTTCTGTTGTCATTTAGTGTGGATGTTGGCCCCTAGCAGGTCATTGTAGTGCATATCTTTATCTGTTACTTGGCTGATTCTGTGGTGTCCTTCCACTTCTAGTCAAGTTGTGCCACAAACTTCTCTTCTCCCCAATCCTATTCAATACTTCCTCATTAGTTATGTGATCTACCCATCTAATCTTCAGCATTCTTCTGTAGCACCACATTTTGAAAGCTTCTATTCTCTTCTTGTCCAAACTATTTATCGTCCATGTTTCACTTCCATACATGGCTACACTCCACACAAATACTTTCAGAAACGACTTCCTAACACTTAAATCTACTATACTCAGTGTTAACAAATTTCTCTTCTTCAGAAATGCTTTCCTTGCCATTGCCAGTCTACATTTTATATCCTCTCTACTTCGACCATCATCAGTTATTTTGCTCCCCAAATAGCAAAACTCCTTTACTACTATAAGTGTCTCATTTTCTAGTGTAATTCCCTCAGCATCGGCTGACTTAATTTGACTACATTCCATTGTCCTTGTTTTGCTTTTGTTGATGTTCATCTTATACCCTCCTTTCAAGACACTATCCATTCCGTTCAACTGCTCTTCCAAATCCTTTCCTGTCTCTGAGAGAATTATGATGTCATCGGCGAACCTCAAAGTTTTCATTTCTTCTCCATGGATTTTAATACCTACTCCAATTTTTCCCCTTCACTACTTGCTCAATATACAAATTAATAACATTGGGGAAAGGTTACAACCCTGTCTCACTCCCTTCCCAACCACGGTTTCCCTTTCATGTCCCTCGACTCTTATAACTGCCATCTGCTTTCTGTACAAATTGTAAATAGCCTTTCGCTCCCTGTATTTTACCCCTGCTGCCTTTAGAACTTGAAAGAGAGTATTCCAGTCAACATTGTCAAAAGCTTTCTCTAAGTCTACAATTGGTAGAAATGTAGGTTTGCCTTTCCTTAATCTTTGTTCTAAAATAGGTCGTAGGGTCAGTATTGCCTCGTGTTCCAACATTTCTACTGAATCCAAACTGATCTTCCCCAAGGTCGGCTTCTACTAGTTTTTCCATTCGTCTGTAAAGAATTTGCATTGGTATTTTGCAGCCGTGACTTATTAAACTGATAGTTCGGTAATTTTCACATCTGTCAACACCTGCTTTCTTTGGGATTGGAATTATTATATTCTTCTTGAAGTCTGAGGGAATTTCGCCTGTCTCATACATCTTGCTCACCAGATGGTAGAGTTTTGTCAGGACTGGCTCTCCCAAGGCTGTCAGTAGTTCTAATGGAATGTTGTCTACTCCCGGGACCTTGTTTCGACTCACGTCTTTCTGTGGTATGTCAAACTCTTCACGCAGTATCCTATGTCCCATTTCATCTTCATCTACCTCCTTTTCCATTTCCATAATATTGTCCTCAAGAACATCGCCCCTGTATAGACCCTCTATATACTCCTTCCACCTTTCTGCTTTCCCTTCTTTTGCGTAGAACTGGGTTTCCATCTGAGCTCTTGATATTCATGCAAGTGGTTCTCCTTTCTCCATAGATCTCTTTAATTTTTCTGTAGGCAGTATCTATCTTACCCCTCGTGAGATAAGCCTCTACATCCTTACATTTGTCCTCTAGCCATCCCTGCTTAGTCGTTTTGTACTTCCTGTCGATCTCATTTTTGAGATGTTTGTATTCATATTTGCCTGCTTCAATTACTGCATTTTTAGATTTTCTCCTTTCATCAATTAAATTCAATATTTCTTCTGTTACCCAAGGATTTCTACTAGTTCTTGTCTTTTTACCTACTTGATCCTTGCTGCCTTCACTACTTCATCCCTCAAAGCTACCCATTATTCTTCTACTGTATTTCTTTCCCCCATTCTTGTCAATTGTTCCCTTATGCTCTCCCTGAAACTCTGTACAACCTCTGGTTCTTTCAGTTTATCCAGGTCTCATCTCCTTAAATTCCCACCTTTTTGCAGTTTCTTCAGTTTTAATCTACAGTTCATAACCAACAGATTGTGGTCAGAGACCACATCTCCCCATGTAAATGTCTTTGCAATTTAAAATCTGGTTCCTAAATCTCTGTCGTACCATTATATAATCTATCTGAAACCTTCTAATATCTCCAGGGCTCTTCCATGTATACAACCTTCTTTCATGATTCTTGAACCAAGTGTTAGCTATGATTATGCTCTGTGCAAAATTCTACCAGGCAGCTTCCTCTTTGATTTCTTAGCCCCAATCCATATTCACCTACTACATTTCCTTCTCTTCCTTTTCCTACTGTCGAATTCGTCGCCCATGACTATAAAATTTTCGTCTCTTTTCACTATCTGAATAATTTCTTTTATTTCATCATGCATTTCTTCAATTTCTTCGTCATCTGCAGAGCTAGTTGGCATATAAACTTGTACTACTGTGGGAGGCGTGGGCTTCGTATCTATCTTGGCCACAATAGTGCGTTCACTATGTTGTTTGTAGTAGCTTACCCACATTCCTATTTTCCTAGTCATTATTAAACCTACTCCTGCATTATCCCTATTTGATTTTGTGTTTATAACCCTGTAGTCACCTGACCAGAAGTCTTGTTCCTCCTGCCACCGAACTTCACTAATTCCCACTATATCTAACTTTATCCTATCCGTTTCCCTTTTTAAATTTTCTAACCTACCTGCCGGATTAAGGGATCTGACATTCCATGCTCCGATCAGTAGAACGCCAGTTTTCTTTCTCCTGATAACGACATCTTCTTGTGTAGTCCCCGCCGGGAGATCCGAATGGGGGACTATTTTACCTCCAGAATATTTTACCCAAGAGGACGCCATCATCCTTTAACCATACAGTAAAGCTGCATGCCCTCGGGAAAAATTACGGCTGTAGTTTCCCGTTGTTTTCAGCTGTTCGCAGTACCAGCACAGCAAGACTGTTGCCCCTGCAACTACTGAAAAGGCTGCTGCCCCTCTTCAGGAACCACACGTTTGTCTGGCCTCTCAACAGATACCCCTCCGATGTGGTCACACATATGGTACAGCTAACTGTGTCGCTGAGGCACGCAAGCCTCCCCACCAACGGCAAGGTCTGTGTTTCATGGGGTGGGGGGGGGGGGGGACACACCCCCATGCTATCTCCTCCCTTGACATCAGTAAACCTGTTAACCACTCACTTACCAGCACTCTTCTGATCAACGGACCTGGAAAAGCTCATCCATATTCTTCGCCACGGCCTAAACTGCCTCTTCATGTCCTGTAATACTCCACCCCCATCACCGTGAGTAGCTTTCCACTGCCCGCCCAACTTGCTTCCCATGGATTAGTCCATTGTGGCTGGCCCAGGTGTAAGACCTGCCCCATACACCTACCCACCCATCCACCTCAATCCAGTCCCAGGCATTTCTTACTCAATAAAAGGAAGGGCCATATGTGAAAGCAGCCATGTTATATATCAGCTATGCTGGAATTACTGTACATCATTCTATGTGGACATGACAACTAACCAACTGTCTATGTGGATGATCGTTCTCTGCCAGACTGTCAGAAACTGCAAATTTTACCATCCAATGGGGGAACTTGCTGCATACCACAAGAAATTTTATTTCAACAATTGCTTCACTATAATGACAGTTTTGATATTTCTTTCCAACATAATTTTCTCTAAACAAAACAGGTGGGAATTGCCCTGCACTTTTGCATTTCCCCTGGCCTAAATCTCCTTTGAACTATTTCCTATTGCACCACCTTACCTTTTCCATCTCTCTTCTCCCCATCCTTATCCCCATCCAGGTTGTTTACTGCCTTATCCCACCACTCTTCTCCCCCCCTCCCCCCCAATATGGCCTCCACCCTACTCCCTCTCTCTCTCCCCTTCCAGTCTCTCTCTTCATCACCGCTTTCCTATTCTTTTTCCCAGGCCCTTCCCACTCCCCCTTCCTCCCTCCCTCTTTCTATATCTCTTTTATGCTCTACCTTCTGTAATCCTTTAGTTTTATGTTCAGCCATTGAGTCACCTATCAGAATTAGTCTCTCTTTCCTATAACCCCTCCTCCTTTCTTTCCTATGCTCTTCTCTCCTTCAGCCCAGGCACCAGCTTTCAATAATGTCTCGCGGCAGCCACAGGAGTGTTTGTTTGGGTGTCTGTGTGGTTATGTGAGTACTTTTACTAGAAAAAGTGCAAGAGTCAAAAGATACCCTGTACAGTGTTTCCTGTTACTTGGTTCTAGGCGCAACACATCAGTCCACTATAGATGAGTGGTTGCCTTTCCCTTATTTTACATATTGTTCCATCCAGGGATTTCACTTAAACAATACTGAAGTCATTCATTTATATATTCATTCATTTATATATTATGTCCTCTAGATCTTGCCATCAACCTAGAGAAAGAAATAGATGCAGAGACCAGGACAAGATGCAAATATGCAAAGAAATGTTAGTGACAGGTGAGATTTGGAAATTAAAGAAGGAATGCAGAGAGAAGATTCCAGGTTAAAGGTAAAGAAAAGTCTGGCTGAAATTAAAGAACAAAATAGTCGAAAAGGAGCAGCAACGAAGGAAGTGGAAAGAAGAACGATAAGAAAAGAAAATGTGTAAGAAGTCATAGAATACAAAGAATTGAAAGTGAGATAGCTGGGGATAGGAAAATTCTATCATTTGAGGCCAGCTTGATGACAGGAATAAATTAGGTGCTAACAGCAAGTATCTCATTTGCAAAGTGTTTTTGCAAAATATGTTTGGAAATTGTAGGGTAGTGTTAGCTGTATAGACACAATGTTGATACCAAATTTCACTTGCATGTATAGATTGTAGCAAATTTTCAGAAATAAAGGCAGGAACATGTGTTAGAGAAAGAGGTGGGGACACAATAGAAGCATTTGAAAGCCTGAAGACTTTAATGACCATGTTTTTGAAAGTGTGTAAAGATAGCTAGCAGCATTTCTCCTATAAAATTTAAATAGCATGTGTGCCTTGATCATAGGGGAGAGGGGGGGGGGGAATCTGTTTTGTAAAAGACTCCATTGTAAATTTCAGATGTGTGTATCCTGTTTACAGAGCATAATTCTGAAAATTCAGAAAGTTACAGAAAATTAAATCATATCCAGTTGAATTAGACAGTGGGCTATGTTTCCAGTTAAGAAAATGTTGTGATATTGAGGTTAGTTAATTATATAAAATGTGTGTTAGCCAGTCAGCAGTTGGTATTTGTAAGTTCATGTATTTGTAAGTTGATGCTTGATTAAAATATTGTCAATTGACATTTTCATTGAAGTTTTAATGCACTATTGAAACAAATAGTTCAGCACAATAGTAAAATGTGCTGGAATTTTAAATGGCAGAAATGTGAATTGAACACAGATGTAGACATTCAGTGGTTTTTCTCAATAGATCTGTTTTGGCTGATAACAAAAATGGTTCCTCAAATGAGACAGCAATCAGTTCCTATAATGTGTGTTACCTGATCAAGTGTGTAGTATATAACAGCATTGCTCTTTAGTGAGGTTTAAGACCCATCTTTGAAAAATAAAGTAGCAAAGGTTCATGAAGTACAAGGGAGAAAGTGATGCATGTCATTGCCTGCCAAGAATGAGAGATCAATATGGAAATCAGCAATTTTTTGTTTCTCTTTTTAGAAGCTCCTTATTTATGTCCAGTAGCATTGTCCCCCCCCTCCCCCCATTTCCCCAAACACTAGACATGTAATGATCTAATGAAGAGCTATAAGTAGTACACATAGAATAAAGATAATGAAAGTAAAAAAAGGCAGAGATTGGCATTCTGCTATGCTAATTAGTACTGTACTTTTTATGAAAACCCAACAAAACAATTACAGTCTCATGTGTTTATCCAATACTGTACAACTAATTATGCTGTATAAATTTACAATATTCTTCTAAATAACATAAAAGTTATTACTTTATTGTCATTGTTTAATAAAACTGTCAGGGAATTCTTGTGTGGTTAATGCTTTTATTCAGTAGGAGAACTTTTAGGTCACATGGAATAAAGACACTGTGAACCAAAGAGTGCAAACTCTGTTACTACAAATAGAGCAAGTTTCCCTTTAGACAAAACTTAAATTTATTTTTTGCAATACAGTGTGGTATATGTAATAATCTTCTTTAGTCTATTATTTAGATCAAATGGCATGCTCTTACAAATCATGTGAACTTTATCTTTTATCAATTAGTTTTATTTTCTTTATGTACAGTAGTATTCACACTTCTCTTGTAAGTAAATTTCACTACTTGAAGTAGTTATGCTTAAAAATACATTTAAATGTCATAATTAAATAGGTACTCATCAGTCCTCATGTACAAACTACTTTATCAAAACACAGTTTTAGAAATCCCTTTATTATTGTCTTTCTTTGAACAAACATATAACTAAATACACAAAGCAATATTTTATTGTCAAAATGGACAAGTGTTCTAAGTGCCACATCAGGAATGGAGATTGATGTGAGGAATGTCAACATTATTTTCATGAGGGTGTTATATAAATTACATGAGGAATGATACTGGCTGTTATAGAGATGACATAATTTTCAATATAGCTACATAACTTCAAACAGATTCAGCAATAACACAAGAGTCTGCACAATTGCATGATGCAATTTGTAGGAGTAATGTTCAGGCTAGATCACTAGACTGAATTACAGTCAACTCTTGCAAACCAGTGAAATGATCCACGAGATGCTACAAGCTTAAAGCCAATCCAACAAGTTCAGAAGCAGCCGATAGGGCAGATGTAAAGTGCAAACTAAGGGCAGAAAGGAAAGTGTAAAGAAGTTCAAATAAGTTGTATTACTGTGTACTAGTCATGGAAGGGGAATGTGCAAACTGATACAGAACTCTTTGTGAAATGATTACCAGGTTAGTAGTACAGTGTTCAAAAGAATTAGAGGAACACGTGTATCGTCTGGTATGTTAAATTTATTTTTATGCTGGTGCTACCTGTGGTCTTATCGCATGGCTTCGAATCTTCACTTTCAATGCAGGCGACGATTAAAATCATTCACCATCTGTCGGCTGTGTCATGCATTAATATCAGGTGATCCCTCAGAAGGAAGTGAGTATCAGTGTCCCACGAGTGCTTTAAATTCTGGCCATTATTAACAGATCTTAACAATAGAATATACTGGCCACTTAGGTTCGAATCATAGGGAAAAATAATTACGTCGCAGAATTATACATAATGAATTGATCACAGTGTTTGGAAAGAAATTGCGGAGGAGAAATTTACAAAGCACATGGCATATACAAACAATTAACTCTTTCTGAACCATACTTTTACAGCATTTTATGTCATTTTCCACTAAAAGAATCAAAAAGACTGTGTAAAATTGAACAAAAGCAATGAAAGGTGATCAATAACTCCAGGGATTAAAGTATCTAGTGATTAAACAAAATAGCTCTTTCTAATTCAGAGGACAAGCTGTAGTCAAGAGTTGACTGTCCAGTAGCTCAAATACTGTTAAATTGTTCACTCTGTTACATCTAAAGGGAATAGCAAAATAACACTGCATATGGAACTGTGGCCTCGGAAATTAGCTGTGGAAGAAATGACATTGAAATCACCAACCCCCAAATTCAGTGATCAGTTTCTTGCATTGAATCTAGTAACAAAAACCAATGCATTAGATTTACTTTGGGTGACATTGCGTGTACTACCAGTAGCACTAATAAAAAAAAAATAAAAAAAATGGATCCGTTAATGTGATTACAAAATTCATCATGTCATTAAGAAATAATTATTCTGGTGACCATGGTGATGATTTTAGTAGAATGTTAAAAGCTTGTGCTGACTACCTATAGGATGTCTTTGCAAATAATAAATGCCTCTGACCAAATTGTCTGATAGACTTAAATATACTGTTGTAAAAACCCTGTGTAATGTTGCAGATAAGCATATCACTTCTGATTTCATTCATTTTACTTTTTCTGGTCTTTACAAAAGGTTTTGAGAAGTTATTTGCATCCATATATCTTTATTGTGATCTCTTGCTGTGCTGTGGGAGGCATCATCTTTACAATTGCAACACATATTCTTACTTAAAAATATTGCAACATATGTGTGTAAAATTCCTTGGGGTGAACTGAATAACAAGCTACAGTGGAGCTGACATGCAAATAAACTAATCAAAAAGCTCAGTTCAGCATGTTTTAGGAGTACGTTTTGTTCACTAAAGAGTCGAGTGAGTGAGTGTGTGTGTGGGAAGGGGGGGGGGGGGGTAGTGCTTAGCTGAGAAAGATGATTGTTTTGACTAATGTCATTCTCATCATTTTCTTGCAAAGACAAGAATATCTGATTATTTTGCATATTTTCACTCTCTCTCTTCTAATAGAATTTCCCCCTAGGGCAGTGCATAAAAAAATGAAGAAAGTATTTATTCAGAAGAAATGAGCTATAAGAATATTGTGTAAAGTGGGTAACTGTTCACCTTGCAGATGTCTCCTAAGGATCTTGGAGTTCTCACTTGACAGTATAATACTCCGTATTGCTCTTTGTTGTTGGTATTAAAAATCAGTGTCAGTTGAACTGCGATTTGCACTATCATTATAGGAGACAAAAAATAATTTTCATCTCATCATTTTCTTGCAAAGACAAGAATATCTGATTATTTTGCATATTTCCACTCTCTCTCTTCTAATAGAATTTCCTCCTAGGGCAGTGCATAGAAAAGTGCCCAAAGTTCGGAGTGGAGTGATATATATACGTGGTAACAAAGATATGAGGTGTGATACAGAAAGTAATGGGAATTTTTGTTCTTCAAGAATATTTATCATCATCATCATCCACTTTGCCCCCTTCAAATTAATTTCCTCAGGTATAATGCACTAGTACCAGCACTTTTTCCAATCTGGCAAGCATTTCTGTAATTCACTTTTCATAATTGTGTTCAGCTCCATCAGTGATTCTGTTTTTTGTCATCAATGGTGACAAAACATCATCCTTTCATGGTTCTCTTCAGTCTCGGGAATAGAAGCAAGTTCCAGGGAGCCATGTCCAGTGACTATAGTGGCTGAGGCAGTATAATTTTTTTAACACAAAAAATCATGAACAAGTGTTGAGTTGTTAGAAGGAGCATGCAATTTCGACGTATGGTTTTGCTATAATTCTGATGGTTTTCTTCAGATTGCTTCACACAAGCAGCACATAACTTCCAAGTAGTATTCTTTATTGACTGTACAATAATAAAACAGGAACTCACGATATACTGTTCCATTGTAATCACAGAATACAATGAGAAAAACCTTCCCATGTTATTGAACTTGTAGGTGTTTTTTTTTTTTTTTTTTTTTGGGTCATGGGACGATTGAGCCTTGATTCTGATGTTATACCAATGTTTCATCACTTGTTATAACCTCCTTTATAAGTTCTGGATCGTTGTTGACTTCTTTGAGCAATCCCTGAGCAACATCTTTGCGACATCATTTTTGGTCAGTACCAACAATTTTGGAACAACCTTAGCTGGTACACATTTCATGCCCAAAGGGTCCAAAAAAATTGCTTGGCATTAGTCAGATGATATGGCGACGTCATCAGATACCTCTCTGATGGTGCTTCGGCAGTTTGCCAGAACTATTTTCTTTAATGCTTCCACATTGCCAGCATTAATTGATGTGCTATGACATCCAGGGCAGTCTCCGTCTTCAGCATCTTCTCGATCATTTTTGTAATACTTATGCCGCTCGTTAACTCTTGTCTTAGTCATAGTAGATTCACCAAAACACACAATCAACATTTTGAAAGTAGTGCTGCATTTTTCAAGAAAAAATTAATACAAATTCTTTCAATGAAAATGTTTTTTGAAAGT
Organism: Schistocerca cancellata; assembly: GCF_023864275.1. NCBI lineage: Eukaryota > Metazoa > Arthropoda > Insecta > Orthoptera > Acrididae > Schistocerca > Schistocerca cancellata. The sequence continues at coordinate 190,996,643 of NC_064634.1, forward strand.
AAAAATTCAACAAACACTCAAAAACACACACAACCTTTTCAACTGTCAGGTATAAATTAAATACATCAGGAACTTGTGTACCAGCAAGAGATATATATAAAAAAACTTGAAAATGGGATGTATAAAGTCCACAAAATTAAAAATTCCTGTTACCTTTTGATCACATGTCATATTCACCAAGCTCATATCCAACATAAAGTAAGAAATCGGAAATAATGGCCAGTTGAAAAGAAAATTGAAAAATTTATATATACTTCATGTGCCACTTTTAGAAACCGCATAAGTAGTACCACAGTGTATTACAGGCATTTAGATATGTAGATGTCTATTTGCAATGGAAATACCTATGTTGTGTCTATACATATAAATATCAAACTATTGGTAGCAGCTATTTTATGTAATTGAGGGTGCACCAATGTCTTTCAAAGTAAAGGCTCCCTTTCTAATTTACTAGGTTACAATTAGCTGGTGTAGTCACAGATAGTTTTAAACAGTCAGATGTTGGTTTATTATTGATGAAATGTAAAGATGTAGTTATCTTGACTTGCTTGTCTTGACACATTCCACATCTTGAAGGTTTTCCTTCACGATGGAATCTATGCAAGATGGATGGATGGATGAATGAATGAATGATTGAATGAACAAATTTGATCTTCAGCAATGAAGCAGCAGATGCAATACCCAAACTACTGACTGGTGGAGAACATACTGCAGTGTGACCTGTGCTCTGCCTCAGCTAATTTGTAGTTAGATTAGGAGTTTGAGCTGAAAGATTGCAGGAATCATAATATGATAATCTGTGATCCCTTTTTGCTTGCTGTGCTTATGTACCATGCTGCTTATTCTTGTTGTTGACTTTATGTCCCCTGGCTTACATCTTGAGGCTAAAAATGCAAGCCCAAACTATCTCTCAGCTACACACAACAAGAGAAATTACTACTTCTTGAAACATTGTATATTGACTTAATATTGCAACAGGAAACACTGTTTGTTATGCTTTTTTGTTTTTAAACATTGACATTCAATGCATTAATTGAACAGTCTTTTAGAGACAGAATGAATTTTCAGCTGTCCTCATGATGTCCTCCTTTTATTGTCATGAGCTTCAGCATTCTCTGGAACACAGCGCGTATCCGAGAATGGGAGTACCTCTATGAAGTAACCAATAATGCAGCAAGTGACGAATGGCAGAAACCAGCTGTCAGCACCACCCTTTCTTGTACAAACACAGTCTCCAGCTTCCTACTTTCATGCATGTACAAACAAATAGCTGTATTGTATGCATATTCACATTTTAGCCACAAATTTAGATGTACAAAAATACACAGCATTCACCAGTAACAGATAACAGTAGGTAGCTTACCACTTTTGTGAAATGATACATTACATTCCAGTCCAGTATTTCTGTGTGACAGCTTCATATCTTCAGTGGTGTTATTGGGGAGTTGGATAGTTTTGGATATGTGGGTGTGAGGAAAGAAATAGATTTCAGGTGATTTGAATCATCCATTTGACTCCGGAATATCACTGGTGAAACTTTGTAATTCTTGATCACCTTAATATAGAACACTGTCTTTTGATCCATGGTATCCAACTGTGACATACAGAGCCTCCAAACCATGACACTTGTAGTGATACTATAAAGGTATACCATATTTTGACATAATGTCATGTGTATGCTGACACGAGAGCATTAAGTGTTTTGGGTGTAGATATGTGCTCTCCCTCATCTGATGAAAATGATAGTGTCAAACACATTTTAAGGTTTTTTGAGACAATGAGACATTTAAAAAGAAATTAATATAGAAGACATAGTGTCTTTCACGTTGTTTTATAAATTCCAATGAATTACATGAATAAGTCAAACAAGTTTGTTGTATATTTTGACTGTGATGCTTCAATCACGTTTTTACTATTTTAATTTGCATTCATTATCTAATAACATTCAGTTTGTTAATAAAGCTTGATTAATAGTTATTGAAAAGACACTAATAGTCATGTTGCCAAGCATCCAGCACCCTACAACAATACATCATCTTCAGTGTAAATCTTTTCTACTAAAAACAATCGTAGTGTTCTAGATATTGAATTTTTACTGTATTTAAAGTTACATAATACGGCATATGTTCTGGAGGTGAAACAGTCCCCCATTCAGATCTCCAGATGGAAACTACTCAAGATGGTGGTGTCATTAGGAGAGGAAAAAAGTGGCATTCTATTGGTTGGAGTGTTGAATGTTAGATACTTTAATTGGGAAAGTAGGTTAGGAAGTTTAAAAGGGAAATGGATAAGTTGAAGTAATGTAATGGGAATTAGTAAAGTGTTGTGGCAGAAGGAACATGACTTCTGATTAGATGAGCACAAGGTTATAAATATAAAATCAAATAGATGCAGTGCAGGAGTAGGTGTGGTAATGAATAAGAAAATAGGAATGCAGGTAAGCTACTATGACCAGCATAGTGAATATGGTACCATAGCCAAGATAGACACAAAGCCAACACCTGCCACAGTACTAAAAATTTATAAGTCAACTAGCACTCCAGATGATGAAAGAGAGTGAAAGAATGTATGAAGAGATAAAAGAAATTATTCAGGTAGTTAAGGACAATGGCATTGTATGAAGTTTTACTTGTGGCTTGAATCCATGTGCTCTGTGCGTGCAAGACAAATTATATGGTGAACTGCTCCAAAGATTAACCAAGAAGAATTTCTCAGCAGGCTTGGATAACTTACCAGCACTGCAACACTTCTGAATACTGTCTTAAATACGGTCACCAGATTCACATTGACCTACGGGGGAGGGGTCAGACTTACCAATTCACCAAAATCCATCATTAATGCCTTGTAACTATCTAAATATAATCAGCAAGACCCCTGGACTGGAAAACATACATCACTAACAAATAATACTCTGTGTCTAGCTGGTTTGTAGTAACTTGTGCTGTTTATCTCCATAAACAAACCAGGATGACAGTAAAAGAAATTTCACGGCTTTAGTTGCCAAGTCCCTGTATACTGCTCTCCTTTGCAGTGTTTCCTAAGACTTGTTACAAGTTACCACTTTGAACTAAGATACAGAAATGCCTCCATCTACTGATGGAGGAATGGGTACTAGTCAAACTGTTTGCATGCAACACTGCTGAGCCTCACTTGCAGATGTCAGAGCTAGGTGGACATGAACTCACAGTAGATCCTATCTAATAACCTGACACTAGTGGCCACTCAAAAGATTTTGGGACAGATGACGTTTCAGAAAGAGATCTGGCAGTGCCCAGGCAGACTACACTGGTCTAAATTGTAAATTTGAACTGAACAGATCAGATTGGAGGAAAATTGAATAAGAAATGAAATGGATCATACCAATCCTCACTTGCTACAAACACACACACACACACACACACACACACACACACACACACACACACACACAGTTAAGAATGAACAATACTGTAAATCATTCTTTACTTCAGTAAAGCAGACACTCATGTTTTCCTTATTCAGAATATTCGTATTACAGTATTAGTGTAATTCACTTTACTTTCTGTATAATATGTTCATGACCATGTAGCAGTATTTTAGTCATACTATGGAATGCTTGCTGTGCTGGTACTACGAACGGCTGAAAGCAAGGGGGAAACTACAGCTGTAATTTTTCTTGAGGGTATGGAGCTTTACTGTATGATTAAATGATGCCGTCCTCTTGGGTAAAATATTCTGGAGGTAAAATAGTCCCCCATTCGGATCTCCGGGCGGGGATTACTCAAGAGGACGTCGTTATCAGGAGAAAGAAAACTGGCGTTCTATGGGTCGTAGCACGGAATGTCAGATCCTTTAATCGGGCAGGTAGGTTAGAAAATTTAAAAAGGGAAATGGATAGGTTAAAGTTAGATATAGTGGGAATTAGTGAAGTTCGGTGGCAGTAGGAACAAGACTTTTGGTCAGGTGAATACAGGGTTATAAATACAAAATCAAATAGGGGTAATGCAGGAGTAGGTTTAATAATAAATGAAAAATAGGAGTGCGGGTAAGTTACTATAAACAGCATAGTGAACACATTATTGTGGCCAAGATAGACATGAAGCCCATGCCTACTACAGTAGTACAAGTTTATATGCCAACTAGCTATGCAGATGATGAAGAAATTGATGAAATGTATGATGAGATAAAAGAAATTATTCAGGTAATGAAGGGAGACGAAAATTTAATAGTCATGGGTGACTGGAATTCGAGAGTAGGAAAAGGAAGAGAAGGAAACGTAGTAGGTGAATATGGGATGGGGCTAAGAAATGCAAAAGGAAGCCGCCTGGTAGAATTTGGCACAGAGCATAACTTAATCATAGCTAACACTTGGTTCAAGAATCATGAAAGAAGGTTGTATACATGGGAGAGCCCTGGAGATATTAGAAGGTTTCAGATAGATTATATAATGGTACGACAGAGATTTAGGAACCAGATTTTAAATTGTAAAGACATTTACATGGGCAGATGTGGACTCTGACCACAATCTGTTGGTTATGAACTGTAGATTAAAACTGAAGAAACTGCAAAAAGGTGAGAATTTAAGGAGATGAGACCTGGATAAACTGAAAGAACCAGAGATTGTACAGAGTTTCAGGGAGAGCATAAGGGAACAATTGACAAGAATGGAGGAAAGAAATACAGTAGAAGAAGAATGGGTAGCTTTGAGGAATGAAATAGTGAAGGCAGCAGAGGATCAAGTAGGTAAAAAGACGAGGGCTAGTAGAAATCCTTGGGTAACAGAAGAGATACTGAATTTAATTGATGAAAGGAGAGAATAAAAAATGCAGTAAGTGAAGCAGGCAAAAAGGAATACAAACGTCTCAAAAACGAGATCGACAGGAGGTGCAAAATGGCTAAGCAGGGATGGCTACAGGACAAATGTAATGATGTAGAGGCTTATCTCACGAGGGGTAAGATAGATACTGCTTGCAGGAAAATTAAAGAGACCTTTGGAGAAAAGACAACCACTTGCATGAATATCAAGAGCTCAGATGGAAACCCAGTTCTAAGCAAAGAAGGGAAAGCAGAAAGGTGGAAGGAGTATATAGAGGGTCTATACAGGGGCGATGTTCTTGAGGACAATATTATGGAAATGGAAGAGGAGGTAGATGAAGATGAAATGGGAGATAGGATACTGGGTGAAGGGTTTGACAGAGCACTGAAAGACCTAAGTCGAAACAAGGCCCCGGGAGTAGACAACATTCCATTGGAATTACTGACAGCCTTGGGAGAGCCAGTCCTGACAAAACCCTACCATCTGGTGAGAAAGATGTATGAGACAGGCGAAATTCCCTCAGACTTCAAGAAGAATATAATAATTCCAATTGCAAAGAAAGCATGTGCTGACAGGTGTGAAACTTACCGAACTATCAGTTTAATTAGTTACAGTTGCAAAATACTAGCATGGACCCTTTACAGAATAATGGAAAAACTGATAGAAGCCAACCCTGTGGAAGATCAATTTGGATTCCAGAGAAATATTGGTACAGGTGTGACGAAACTGACCCTGCGACTTGTCATAGGGGATAGGTTAAGGAAAGGCAAACCTACATTTATAGCATGTGTAGACTTAGAGAAAGCTTTTGACAAAGTTGACTGGAATACTCTCTTTCAAATTCTAAATGTGGCAGGGGTAAAATACAGGGATTGAAAGGCTATTTAAAATTCATACAGAAACCAGATGGCAGTTGTATGAGTTGAGGGTCATGAAAGAGAAGCAGTGGTGGAGAAGGGAGTGAGACAGGGTTGAAGCCTATTCCCGGTGTTATTCAATGTTTATACTGAGCAGGCAGTAAAGGAAACAAAAGAAAAAATTTGAGGAGGAACTAAAGTCCAGGGAGAAGCAATCAAAACTCAGAAGTTTGCTGAGGACATTGTAATTCTGTCATACAGCAAAGGACTTGAAAGAGCAGTTGGCATGGACAATGTCTTGAAAGGAGGATATGAAATGAACATCAATCAAAGCAAAATGAGGATAATGGAATGTAGTCAAATTACAACAGGTGATGCTAGGGAATTACACTTAAAGTAGAAGATGAGTTTTGCTATTTGTGAAGCAAACTAAATGATGGTGGTCGAAGTAGGGAAGATATAAAATGTAGACTGACAATGGCAAGAAAAGCATTTCTGAAGAAGAGAAATTTGTTAACATCGAGTTTAGATTTAAATATCACAGAGGCCTTTCTGAACGTATTTGATACGGAGTGTAACCATGTATGGAAGTGAAACATGGACGATGAACAGTTTAGGCAAGAAGGGAATAGAAGCTTTTGAAATGTGGTGATACAGAAGAATACTGAAGATTAGATGGGTAGATCATGTAGCTAATGATGAGGTACTGAATATAATTGGGGAGAAGAGAAATTTGTTGCACAACCTGACCAGAAGAAGGGAGTGGTTGGTAGGACACATACTGAGGCATCAAGGAATCACCAATTTAGTACTAGAGGAAAGCATGGTGGGTAAAAATTGTAGAGGCAGACCAAGAGATGAATACATTAAGCAGATTCAGAAGGATGTAGTAGTTACTCAGAGGTGAAGGGGCTTGGGCAGATTCAGGAAACCAGTCTTTGCACTGAAGACCACAAGAACATCAGTTTCAATAACTGCATTCCAGATGTGTGATGGCAGAATAGCACAATATGTTCTGTCTTTTCAGCTACCAGTACTATTATAGCTAACAATTGTGAGGGTGATGTATATTTCTAGACAACAGTCTTTTATACATAAGTTACTTTTAACTTGTTGATGATTATCTGAAGTAGCATCACAGCAGAATACTGGCACATTGGAATCTGTAGCCTTAATAATAATAATAATAATAATAATAATAATAATAATAATAATACAATAATAAAATACATCCAACTGGCTAAGGAAGTCAAGGACATGTGGCATCAACTACAGAAATCCGTAATTATTGTTACATGTTCAATCACCCAAAAGTTCCTAAATGCAATATAACATATACCGTACAGTTAAAAGGAAGTCACGCTTGATCAAGGTCCGCGTCATTTTTGACCAGATATAACGTCTGAGAAAAGAAAGAAAGAATAATAATAATAATCACTCTCAAAGTCAAAAGATGTTGAACTCCATACATATTTTCTGTTGCCCTAATTCCATGTTTGTATGTAATCTAGGATGTGGCGAGCAGTGCGTGTTGCTCGCACCTACAGTCATCGCCTGTTGCAGTCCTCTGAAGACCTAGGTCCACGATCATTGTGCATCTCACAAGTAGAAGGCCATGAAAAACAAAAGAGAGGTTACAAAGATTTTGGACACCGCCCAACTCCAGAACCCCTGGCCACAAAGATATTTGCTACATTCATTGGAGTCAGTTTCTTTTTGACACTGGTTGACTACAAAAAGTAAGTGCCATATGACTTTTGTAACTTAAAACTTTTCATAAGATACCAGTGCTTAAGTGACTGATCAATTGATTCCTTTGTTAGTGTTTATAGTGATGTTTTACCACACATAATCATCCAAAACCATTAAAAAGAGCGTAGAGAATGGGAAAAAATAAGTCTCACATTTTGAGCCATCAGTGCTTTGATTGTGGAATGGAAATATTGGTGAGAAAGGTTCAGTAGCTTTATTCAGCACTGCCATTTTCTGTTAAAACAACTTGATTTTGTTGGATAAGTTTCACTCTAAAAATCGTTTTTCAAGGCCAGTGCATCAGTGGGAATACAAGTTGACATTCCAGAGGCACTTAAATCTTGCACAAAATACAAAAATAATACACAGAGGTTTTTGTCCCTTTTTCCTGCACTTGACTCATATAGTTCAGAAATATATGTCATCAGAAATGACAACTCCAAATTCTCTACTACCAGAAGAGTATTCCTATAGTGCCAGTTTTTACAATTTATACTGTCAGTTAGTACTACTACAACATAATCTTCTACTACTACTACTACTACTACTACTACTGTTACTACTACTGCAGCCAATGATTACTATTCTTCAGCAGCAGCAGCCTTACTGCCATTGTAATGTTTTCCTACTCCCTCACTTCTGACCACCTCACCTCTTGCAGCCCTTCCCCCACCCTTAGTCCTTCCACCTCTCAATATTCATCCCCTCACTTCTCTTCTCTTTCCATTTCTCCTCTGTCGCCCACTCCCCTCCCCCCTCTGTGTTGTCCCTGTATCCTTTTCCTCACCACATTCTCTTTCCTGTCAGCATTTCCTCACACCTATCTCCCCCCCCCCCCCCCCCTACCCATTTTCACTCATGTAACCTCTTCACTTCCATTTCCCCTCTCCTCTCTGCTTACTCGCCTATTCTCCTTTCCTTTCCCTCTCTCCATATCCCTATCCCCAAGTATTGTCCCACAACCCACACCAACCTTCACCCCACTTCTCTCTCATCTCTCTCTCAATCAACTTCTCAGTGAATCTGCTGACACCATCTCCTGATCTCTATTCCCGTTCCTGTTTGGATCCCTATTTCCACATCCCAGGTCACTGGTACATTAATTACTAATGTAACCACCAGAATGTTGCATGCAAACATGCAAGCATTGCGTTGTGTAGGTCTCAGATGTTAGTTTGTGGGATGGAGTTCCGTGCTTGTTGCAGTTGGTCAGTCAATACAGGGACGGTTAATGCTGTTTATGGATGACGTTGGAGTTGTCGTTCGATGATGTTCTATATGTGCTTAGTTGGAGCCAGATGTGGTAATTGAGCAGACCAAGGCAATGCGTTGACACACTAAACCGTGTTGGGTTACAACAGTGGTGTGTGGGAGAAGCATTATCCTGTTGGAAAACACCCCTGGAATGGTGTTAATGAATGGCAGCATAGCTAGCTGTATCACCAGATTGATCTTATCCAAGACCATAACTACTGGTGTAGGTCAAGTGTGTCCAGCAAGCCCTCAATTGACCAGCTTCTAACCAACATACAGCCATCACTAGCACCAAAGCAGAACCATCTTTCATCAGAAAACACAACACTCCAGTGGGTTCTTGCTTGACACTACTGAAGTCACAAATGGCGGCAGTTTGGGTGGAATGCATGCTACAAGGCATCTGGCTCGGAGCTGTCCTTGAAGTAACCAATTTGTGACAGTTCATTGTTTCACTGTGGTACCAACTGCTGCTCAGATTGCTACTGCAGATCCAGAATGATGCGTGAGAGCCAGAGAGCCATACACCAAACACCATGGTCTTTCCTTTCAGTAGTGCCAGATGACCATCTGGAACCCAGTCTTGTTGCAACCAGAACCCAGTCTTCTTGTGATTGTACATTTTCATTACCATCGCCGCCAGCAATGAAGTACGGTTGTTACATTGCTGTCAAGTCTTTGTGCAGTATCATAGACATAACATGCAGCTTCTCATAGCTCTTATTATATGAGCTTGTTCAACCTCAGTAAGGTTTTGATAATGGTGTCTTGCCTGAAAGACATTGTTGACTAACATCAACTCACCATGTCCAATCTCAAACATAACTCTCATGGCTGTTACAGTGTGTATATAAAGCAAACTTGATTTGCAGCCTCATAGTGACACATCAAGTGCCATTCTTACTCGGCAGGCTTGAAATTTTAATAGACATCATTATTCAGAAGTAGAAATGCCTACCAACTTACATTTATGTTGCACAACTCCTCCTTGGTGTTGCGATCTTTTTCCCATCAGTGAAATGTGTGTGATTACTAGGTAAAGATATTTTTCTCCCAATAAAATAATCAATCAGCTATTGAGATGTTTTTTAAAGAAATTAATTTTGTTACTTTCTAGCTTGTCATTTAGTAATCTGTTGCTGGGTACTATGCGGTGAATGAAAATATCTAATTCTTCATGTAAGTCAGTTTGGTGTCCCTTGTCCATTTTATGTAATGTATAAAAATCATTCACTATATCATGGAATGAGTGGCCAGCATTCTTTATGTGGGTAGCCGTTGCTGATTCAGTATATTTGTATTTGTGGTTGGCATTTTTTTAGCTGCTCCGAGTTTGGGATACGTAGAGGTCTTTGTGTGTACAACATTTCATTTCTCTCAGTGTGTGTTGCAGTTTGTGTGTTGTGAAAGTAATGTTAATGTTTTGCAGTATGAAAATTTTGTAAATTGCTGCTTATTCATATGAGGCCAGGCTGGCAACTAACGAGTGTGGTGTACCTTTTTCTGCCACTACAATGAAGTTTAATATTCACTGAAAGCTTTCCACCAGTTTTGACAAACTTGAGATAATATAGCCAGTTCCTTCATTCCTTTACACTAGCTCCCTCTGTAACTCTTATTCTCCCTAGTTCAGTCCACTGTTTTGTGACTTCCACACAAGCTGAGTTTCATAATGACATCAATTACGTAACGCCTATGAGACAGTGTTTGTGTAATTTGGCTTTTATAAAACAATAGCTAATTCTAGGAAAAAAAACAGCTATTGAGTCGGTCTGAGGTATTTTATTCATAAACCTTAACTATGTCCCTATCTCAGTCCTCATATTTGTCCTATACTTCACTATCTTGATTGTTTATGTTTTGACTTTTTATATTGGACATGATATCAACTTCTTTGATGCAGACCCCTGTATTGGAAGAAATTTTCTGAAATACTGGAAAGAATGATTTTCCATACTTCACATTAATTTTTTAAATTGCTGCTGACCTATTTTCTAAAATTTTTTAGCTGTAGGGTAAAACACATTTCAGATTTAAATTGTGTATGCATGTCATTCATTCAGATATGGCTGCAAAATAATATAAACAATATTTCTGAGTCAAAGTTATTTCAGTAGTTATAACATGCATTTTGATTTGTCAGGGCCACTGAAATTGACTGGCACATTGGAAGAATGGTTTAGAAATATAAATGTATTGAGTTTTTTCCTGAAATGTGTTTTAACTGATTCAGCTCTGTTTCATTGTACTTTACAGACTAAAAAAAATGGTATTTCCTGAAGTTAAAGCAGAATCCATTCTTAGTGAAGACAAAAAGTCCAACAATGCCCTTTCGGAGAAGCAGGATAGTGAAACTGAAGAAAGTGAAGAGGAGGATGATGATGAGGCTAAAAAGAAAAAGAAGAAGGCCAAAGTTGGATTTAGAGATCGCAAGGTAAAAAAGTAATTCATTTTTGTATTCCTCTTGTATGCTAGCAGAACATGAGCACTTATCTTTTTACTGTGCATTTTGACAGAATAGTTAGTTTTTAGAAAAGATGTACATTTTAGATGGCTGCTAACTGATTAATAGTTCACAGATTTTACTACTTTTATGAACAATTACCCTGGGGTCTTTGAATGTTTGCTCTACTTGCCAGCTTGTAAGATGCATTTTTACACACGTCATCATTTTGCTGATGGGAGAGTATGGATAATATTTATGCAGTGTGGGAATGAAGGCTTTCTCAGTGAATTCCATTGAAGAAACATTCTCATCTTACCAGCTGAGTCATGGTATCATGCTGTTGCAATGTTTCAATGAGTTTTTGAATTATCATCTTCAGATAAAATATCAGCTTCATATCAAATTTGTTCAGTTATATCCTCAGGGCAGCAGACTCCTGCTGAAAGTCCATTGTTTGCCCCCCCCCCCCCCCCCTGCCCAGTGGGGTGGAGGAGGGTCTGGGTGTCAAGTGCTTGTTCTGTCTGTCTGTAAGTCCTGCCCACTGCCTCCTCTTTTATGTCAGAGCTTTCCTGGTGTACCGTATTTACTCGAATCTAAGCCGCACTTTTTTTCCGGTTTTTGTAATCCAAAAAGCCGCCTGCGGCTTAGAATCGAGTGCAAAGCAAGTGGAAGTTCTGAAAAATGTTGGTAGGTGCCGCCACAACTAACTTCTGCCGTTGAATGTATGTAGCGCTACACATGCATGCTTTGTAGGCGCAAAGATAAATACTGGCACCAAAACCTCCGCGTCAGTAAATAAATTAAAAAAAAAAAAAAAAAGGTGGAAGACGAGCTTTTTTTTCTCCGCCCCGAGTTTCGACCACTGCATTTTCATACATTATCCAGCGAAGTAAATACAAATTCAGTATTGTTCATCTTCGAATGTAGCAGAATTTCAATGTACTACGAAAATCCGACATGCAAGACTGTTTGGGATGTTTGTCAATATGGCCAACTCTACTTTCTGAATTTTTTCCTACCTGTGAGAAGAGATGGTTGCTAATAAGAACCCGATGAAATGTGAATCACATGCAGTATTCTCTTCACCATAAGAATAATACGAATATCAACATTTTGTCATGTATTCTTTCGTATTTGCTGCTATCTCATTTAAATCCTGCGTGCCTAATAAACTACGAAACTAGAGTGAGACAACAGCAAACGCGGAAGAATATACGTATCGTGTCATGTTTATATTCGTATTATTCTTATGCCTAATAGTGATACAGTCAGAAATGAAGCACGGCAACTGACCAGATTTTGAATTCTAAGATGACTCTAATTTCTGTGCAGAATTTGATGTACTAAAGAAGCGGCCGCAAAGATTTTCAAACGGAGAAACATTTTCGCCTAACTCTCGTTCAGAACATGTTCTATATACGCAGTCTATTATTTGGTTCTTGTTGATCATTATCAAAGAAAGCAGCAGTGTAACAACAAATAGCAGTCTCTTGCCATTGTTTCGCTAATGAGACGATTATTCTCTCTTTTTTTTTTTTTTTTTTAATTGTAAGCGGCAGTAGCGCGCACGAAAGCAAGCCATGCCGCGAGCGGCGACAGTCCGTAAACACGCACTATCAGAATGCGACAAACAATGCGTGACACAGTACAGTAATGCATTTTCAGCTTAGAGTGACGCAAACACCTATAACAAAGAAAACAGCACTTATCAGATCAAAGCAAAATAAGCAATCGATTCAAACCAGACGAAGCACGTGAAAAAGGAAGGGTACCCGTATAAATACGGACGGAGCGCCTGACGCATAGCAATGGCTACCTGGTAAAGCTTAACTGCTAAGCTTACGACTCGAACCAAACTACTGTATCTGTATCGTCATTCATTCGACCTAAATTGTGTCTCATATTACAATGGGCCAACTTTGTTTCGATTTGGAGGTGCGGCCTAAAACTTTACTCCCCCCTTGAACTTCGAGTCTCAAATTTCCGGTGCGGCTTAGATTCGGGACTCTTTTTTTTTTTTTTTTTCGAGTCTCATTTTTCAGGTGCAGCTTAGATTCGAGTAAATACGGTATTTTTGTGTATTTCACGTCCCCTTGGCGCCATCCGTTACAGATTGTCGGTAACTCTTATGGATTTATCACTTTAATTATGGATCCACAGAAAGCTAATAAAATTACAGATATAGGTGTTTTACAATTGAAGTTAAAAAAATTGAAAAAGGCACTGTTTACATTTTGCTGATGGTATGGTACTAAAATGTTTTACAGATTTGTAATGATTCCCTTCTTGAATATGCAGTATACCTGTCTATGGGTGATTTCATCACCATGGCTTTCAATACATGTTTATAATGAGTGTAAAACATGTTCTGCAACATTGTTTGCAGCTAGTACTGGACTACCAATGTTTGCAGCGTGTTGTCAAAATCTTGACAATGCAAAACCAGTGTTCCATGACTGTGATTATACAGATCAAAGGAACATTGTTCCTGATCTGCTACTACTAAATGCCAGCACTAGTGTTTGTTTTTGCATATTATGAATGTTGTCTTTATGCATGTCTCTTTGCGAAATGTGAGCGGACAAGAAGCAAAATTTATGAATTTATCACTCTGAGGCATGAGAGTGCCTCTGGAATGTTCGGAGTCATAGTTACCAAAATACTAAACAGAAGCATGAATCCCTACAAGAAATTGCTGCATTAGTTTGCACCAGTGACAGTGACATAGATAAAAAAAACTAAGTCTCCCATTTTTCGTAGCGGCAACAATAATGAGTACAGGATGTGATATCTGACTTTGTAAAAATTTGTAGTCATCAAATTACCTGAGCTGCCACCATACAGAAGGGAATTGACAACAGAAAATAGAATTACGACATTTTCTATGAGGCAGAAATGAATGTATGTAGGAGGCAGCAGTCAGTGGTAAATGTGTGTGAGTGACATTGAGCATGAAGTAGTTTTAGTTATTGAAAATGATAATTTGGATTAGTTTTAATATGAAAATAAAAATGAATATATGTTCAATTAAATATATTCTCTTTATTTAGGGTCAGAAAATGTTTGAAGTCTAACATTTAGGGCCTAAGTCAAGCTTCTACTTTTAAAAATTTTCTGGCAGGGAGGGAAGGGGTGCTGAACATCCCCTCCACCAATTATTTGCTACGTGTTTATTGACGCCTCCTTCTCAAGATTGGCAGCTACGCGTCCCATGTGGAGTGTGGAGCTCACTTGGAAATGGCTATCCCGATTGATAAGATCATCATGTACTCTTATTTCCACTGCCTCTTTGGTGACCAAGTATCTGAACCTCTGGCGAACAACAGCATCTTTTTCTGTTCAAAAACAAATGTCCCTGTCTTTACAGATTGTCTGTTTGGCCAAGGCGAACATTCCTCATGTGTTCAGAACACTACTGCGAGATGGATCACTGCATCTGGGTGAAGTATTGCATGACACACTCACAACTGATGCTGTAGAAACCAGATGCCCATAGCACTGGTTGGTCCATGACTGACCCAGGCGTATTCTTGGTTTTAGCCATTGAGGGTAAATGGTTTTTGTGTCGTGCTTCCCCATTCCCATGACAGCCTTGGCTGTAGCTGGCCCTTCATATAGACAGAGTGGCTGGCACTTGGTTGCTTCTTCTGGATTGTTTTTTTTTTCTTGGTTGGCTGGAGTGCTTGTCTTATTTCTGCCTCTGAGTAGCAGTTGTTGTGGAAGGTTTCACACAGATGCTGTAAATCAGTAGGCAGCCTTTCCTTGTCGCATATGGCTTGTGATCTGTGTAACGGTGGTGAGCACAAATTTGCATTGTGCTGGGTGGTGGCAGCTATTGGCATTTAGGGGTATTTGTGTGTGTGTGTTTTCTTACTGTCGACATAATATTGCAGGGCATCATCTGTGTTCTTTTTTTATCAAAAAGTACAGGAACAGTACGCATCCTTTTTCTTCCACTTCCATGGTGAACCTGACGTTATTGTGTATGCTATTTATGTGCACAGGATTTCCTGTAGGTTTTCTTCACCATGGAGGTAAACCATGAATGTGGTGTTCAGATATGCGTAGAACGCCTTTGGTTTCAGGTGCACAGTTCCTAGAACGGTTCGCTCAGTGTGTGCCATATATGGGGTGCACATAAAGTTTGGGAACACTTTCAATTATTTATTGCACAGAAACTAAACATTGTACAGATGTCATACATATTACATTTTGAAGAGAAACTCTTAAGTTTTTTTTTTTTTTTTTACAAACATTCGATATGCGAACCATGAGTGACTCAGCAGACATCAATACGGTAATCAAATTCTTGCCATACCCCTCCCAGCACGACATCGTCAATTGTAGCAGTCACTTCCCGTGTTCTCTCCTGCAGCTCTGCTACATCATGTGGTAGAGGCGGTACATACACCAGACCTTTAATGTGTCCCCAGAGAAAAAAATTCACATGGAGTGAGATCTGATGATCGGGGAGCCCATTTTATAAAACAGCTGTCCACTTCTGTAGCACGGCTGAGCCATGGAGGCAGCAGCTCTGTGTTCAGGTACCCACGAACTTCACGATGAAAATGGGGTGGAGACCCATCCTGCTGAAAGATGAACGGAGAGTCAGATTGCATTTGAGGCATCAGCCATTGCTGCAACATTTCCAAATAGAAATATCCAGTGACAGTGCTCTCGGTGAAGAAGAATAACCTGTACGGTTTTTGATGTGACAAGGCACAAAAAACATTTACCTTGGAGGATTCACACTCAAATTCAGTGCATTTGTGTGGATGCTTTGCACCCAAGATTCAACAATTACACCTGTTCACTTTCCCATTAGTGTGAAAAGTGGCTTCGACCCTAAAAATTTAGCGATCAACAAAGCCATCCACATTCTCATTCAATTGTTGCAACTGCGAACAAAACTCAAAACTCTTGTCTTTGTCGTTGTCATTGCACTTCTGCACTAGCTCCAATTTGAATCATTTAATAGACAGCTTCTGTTGCAGGATTTTCTACACTGCCATTTTTAGTTAACGGGATGCACGACGCACCAGTTTCTTTGGACTCCTTATGAATGTTTCTCGTATGCGCTCCACATTTACTTCACTGATACTGGGACGTCCGCTTATCTTTGCCGGGCACAAGTAACTCGTCGTATCAAATTTGTTGTGCCAGTAGTAAATGACTTCTTACTGTAAATGGCTTCTTACTGTACTTGGTTCTAAACATCCATTGAAGAGATGTAGCACACTTGTTTTTTGTCGAACTCCAACACACAGAAATCTCACTCTGCATCTGAACTTGTCGTCTTTGCAACTAGTGCTGACTATCAGCAAATTATAAACTATGCTGTGGAGGTACTCATTAAAAAAAACTTTCAGGGTTTCTCTTTGGTTCTGTTTGGTTCTTGTGCAATAAGTAATTGAAAGTGTTCCCGGACTTTATGTACACCCTGTATAGGTTATCAATGCCTGGTGCCAAAGGGGATTCCATGGAGACTATGTCTGTACATAGATCTTTCTACCACTTTGGAAGTAGTTGGTGGTGAGCATGTGTCGAAAGACCTTCACTGTGTCATCATCAAAGGATTCTCTGGTAATACCGTGTTATCTTCTAGTGGTACCCCTGTGAAAAGAGATGTGATGCCAAAACGGCAGAGCTCGGCATCAGCGAAGGGCAAACTCGTTATTACGCAGACAATCCCATAGGGAATAACATGGAACCCATGCCCCGGCTTATGGGTGAAGAAGTTAATGGCAGCAGCAGCGGAGGAGAAAGACTTCAGAACGGTGAAGCTGGTAGATGAGGCAACCCTCCTTTCTGGGGATTAAATGAGATGGGAACCACTGCGTTGTGGTGGAGGAGAAACTCCAAAGGCTAAGGGAGACAACACTAACAGAAAATCTTTTCTTGCATTAGGCCTAGCAAGCCAGTAGGAAAGTCTTCATATATTGCTTTCAAAACACGGACGAGCCTCGGAATGAACCACTCAGGATTTGACCCCACTGCTGCTTCAAGTACTGGTGCGAATGATGGGAGACATGATGATATTCATAAGTACAAGAAGATGAAACCAAATGGACTAAAAATAATCTAAATATTGGCACTCTTAATATATTAACCCTCAATGGAAAAATGGAAAAAATTGCAGATGTACTAAAAAAGAGAAAGTTAGATATTTTGGGATTAAGTGAAACGAAGTGGAAGGGAAAATATATATACACACACATGATCATAATGTGAAATCTGAGATTCCAAAAAGAAACACTAAAAGTTATCCAGATTTATGCACCTCAAGGGGGATGTAGCGAAAAAGAGAAGATGGATTTTGAAAATGAGTTAGAGAACCATGTATAGAGTGCTAATATAGTGGTGGGAGATTTTAATGCAAAGATGAAAAGGGATTTGAGCAAGTATTGAGATGTTTCGGATATGGAGGCAGAAATGAAGAAGGGGAAAGACAGCTGAATTTGTGCCAGAGGAACGGAATGAAAATAGCAAACAGCTGGTTTATAAGAGGGGAAGTCATGTTATCACCAGATACAGTTGGGATGGGAGAACCAAGTGTGTAATTGATTATATTCTAGTAGATATGTAATGGGGAGAGAAAGTAACAAACGTGAAGGTAATTCCAAGTGTAAGTGCAAATGGAGACCACAGGTTACTGGTGGGAAAATGGAAAATGAATCAGTATGTGAAAAATAGAAAATAGAAGAAAGTGAAGGGGACACAGGATTGGAAACTGAAGGAGAGTGAAAGTGCTAAGAATTATAGAGAATTAATCACACAAAAATTTCCAAAAGAAGTTTTCTGCGATGTAGAAAAAGAATGGAGTTTATTCAGAGACACTTTAGTCGAAGCAGCACAAAAAGTATGTGATAGAACATCTGGAAAGGAAAAAGTAAGGCAGACAAGTAGGTGGGATGATACCACAATCCAAACAGTTACAAGAAAAAATGGAACATGGAGAAAGTGGTGGAAAACTAAAAATGACGAAGACCATAAAAAATATATAGAGGAAAAGAAGTAGTGCAAGGAAATATTGTAAACAGCAAAGAAAAAGGCATTGGAACAGTTTACATAAAAAAAAAAACTTGAAGATGTGAAGAACAATAAGAAAATGTTCTATAAAATCATGAAAAATAAAAGGAAGGCTTCTGAAGTACCAGCAAAGATGGAAACAGAGGATAGTACTGTGATTGAAGCTCCAGGGAATATAAAAGATCTCTGGCGAGAACATTTTAAGAAACTGTCAAATGCTGAGGAGCAGGTACACGAGGAAACAACAAATAATGGAGAAACTGAGAGAAGTTGGGAAGCAGAATTAGGACAAATTACACGGGAAGAAATGGAAATAGCTGTTAAGTTGATGAATGCGGGGAACGCCCCAGGACCTGATGAAGTATCAGTGGACATGATAAGAGCAGCAGGTCCTGTGGGAATGCAGTGGCTTTATAGAGTACTGTCAAGTGTATGGAGAAATAGTACAATACCTGATGATTGGAGAAGAGGAGATATTGTTCCCATCTTCAAAAAAGACAATAAAATACTTTGTAAAATCTACAGAGGAATAACCCTGATGAGTCATACAGCCAAGATTTTTGAAATAATTTTTCTAAATCAAATAAGTGAAAAGATAGAAAAGGAGCTATGTAAGAACAGCGTGGGTTTAAGAAAGGAAGAAGCATAATCAACCTGATATTTTCTATCCGTCAACAGATGGAAAAAGTTGGGAGTACAACAAAAGGGTGATAATGGTTTTTATAGACATAGAAAAGGCATATGATTCAGTTAACAGAGAAAGACTCTGTGAAGAAATGAGGATGATAGGTATAGAAGATGGATACATTAATGTAATAAAGACAATTTACAGAGGACACAATTGTAGAAGGTGGAGGGAATGAATCGGGCAGTTAAAGATATAGTAAAAGAAAAAGACAAAATTATGATTTTTGCAGATGATATGGTACTGTGGGGCAATAAAGAGGTGGATGTACAATTACAATTTGATGTGTGGAAGGAAATAATGAAAAGGTATGGATTAAAAGTAAATAAAGATAAGAGTGAAGTAATGGTATTTGGAAAGAGGCAAAGGGATCAATGGGAATATTATGTTGAATGGAGAACCTCTCAAAGTGGTAGGAAGTTTCATCTATTTAGGGAGAATAACCAAGGAAGGTATGTATAAGAGTTATTACTTCCCTATTGTCACCTATGGAGGAGAAACATGGACAGCGACAGAAAGGGACTGGAGCAGACTGCAAGTAGAGGGAAATGGAATTTCTCAGAGCAGTTAAAGGAAAAACAAGAATGGACAGAGTAAGGAAAGTAGATATTAGAAAGGACCTTAAACAATAAAGTATGAGAGAAAAAAAGAGATTAAGATGGTACGGGCCTGTTAAGAGGATGCGTGGGCAGACTTCCCAAAATTATGAAAGAATTAAAGATGGATGGAAAAAGACCTAGACGGTGCCCAAGAACACGGTGGAAAATGGGAGTGAGAATATCTGTGGAAAGGAGATGTGTGACCTGGAAGCAAGTGGTGGAAGAAGAGTGGTGGGAGGAATGAGCCAAATGGAGAGGACTCAGCAAAAAGGCAGTAGAAATAACAGTACATGATGATGTACATGATGATAAACCAGGACAGTGGTTTTCAACTGAGCTTTTGCATGGGATGTGGCGTTAAAAAAATATGTCAGGAACACTCTTGGTGTGAAAGTGATGTAGGCAGTGGGCAGAAAAGACTGGCAGACTGGCAGCACCAGGACTCAATACCTGGACCCTCTGTCCACCTTGCTAGGGACATCCTTACTACCAGCCATGAAAATTCTTCTGGAGGCATGCAACTGATCCACCCATTGCGCCATTGACAGAGCAGTCTGTGGTTGAGCAGCAGCAGGTGGATGTGAACCTGACACTTTGCATGGGGGTGATTTCTAGAAATCACCTCGAAATATTATGACAGCATGATGCCATGACTTGGCTGATAAATAGAGAAGATTTCACCAATATTTCTACACCTCATTCTCTGCTCATTTGGCTGCAATAGAGTGCTTTAGAAGGGACTTCCATTTACAGAATAATGATTCAAGGTAAAAAAGTGTGAAGTTGACTACTCATCATAGAAACATCATGAAATATCACCCCAATCCATACACATTAATGTGTACTGCATTTACCAAAAATCTTTTCTTAGTATTGAGTACTGAAGATGTAAAGTATAAAATCACATGACATTTTGTGCAATTTCAACAGAAAATTATGTTTGGCTAAACTAAATTCTGTGCCAAGTGTAATTGTATTTATTAAGTCAATCAAGCAATCTGAAGTAATTCTGATACAACTTTCAGCCTTAGATTTGAGTCAAAGTAACATCAAAACATGAAGTTTAATTGGTGTATCCATAAGGAACTGAGTAAGATATTTAAAATTCCATCACAAGCAGCCATACTGAGGTGTTACTGGAAATATTGATTATTTATGCTTTGCAGTCTCTATATGTATATTGTTTGTTTCACCAGACAAATTTGAGGACTGTATTGAATGGTCACATAAAATTATACTTCAAGCAACATTTTGTTTTAATGAGAACCAAAATGATATATCCTATTGATGGTGCCCATTACATAAAACACCTTCAGTAGTAGTATTTGTTTAGGCTGATTCCACTTATACGTTTCCAAAAACAAAACTGACATCTTCATAATCTCCAGAGCAAGACTGTTTGGGAAGAATGGTATTGGGAATCCTTTTGTTCCAGCTGTAACGGTATTTATTATGCAAAGATGTAATCTTCTTCCTGAAGACCCCTAGGATTCAATGCAATTTAAACATCTTGCATCCATCTGGTAGTTGGTTTTCCAAATTTTCTTTGCTCAGTTGACGTGCATTCATAGATTGTTTTTGTCCATCAGTTATCATCCATTTGTTGAAGGTAGTGAACTCTCTTGTAATTCCTTACGTCATATCATTTCTGTCATGTTACATTCTAGAGAGATAACAACTTCTTCACCAAAAATCCAGCTAAAGGAACTTCAATTTATTTTTCTCTTTTCTGGTTAGCTCCCATATTTCAGTGTCATATGTAATGATACTATCTATGATTGACTGTACAGTAAGACCTTCATTCTCTTTGTAATTTTGTCACTCCTTAGCAAGGAGTTAAGTTGGCCAATTACTTTTTTTTTTTTCTTGCTCAGTTTCATTTGTGAAGTCTTGTGTGCTTCTTCTATTTATTGTATAAGCTACATGCAGGTATTTAAATGTCCAGAAATTTTTAATTTTGCAGAATGCTTGGTCTTTTTCACCACTACCATCTACTCTGTCTCTTTTGTATTTATTGTTGGATCTCATTGTGAGCATTCTTTGTGCAGATTCCTCAATGTGTAATTGGAATGGTCTTTGTCTTAAGCTGTCAGCACCTGGTCATCAGCGAAGACTAAAGTATACAGTATTTCAGAGGGATCCTCATTTCACAACATTTTCTCTTCCAGTTTTGGAAAACGTTTTTTAAATATTTCAGTTTACAAATAATGATGTATAAAATTTACCCTTTCTCATCTCTAAAGGACAGATCTAGACGGGGGAAAGAAAAATGCATTCATGACCTCGTATCAGCACAAATCAGTAACAGAATAGCACTATTGTCTATTTTGCCACATAGTCATGTCCATTAAGTGCAAGCTCTCTGCTAACAAATAAAGTCACCATTATCAGTTACTCTGATGACCTGAAATCCTGTTGAGCGTACACCTTTCATTGTGATGCCCCCCCCCCCCCCCCCCAACTATTAAGACTGTACATGTAGTGTGCTGCACAAAATTGGTGAAATACCTGGTAAATAGTTAAGTCTGATTGCATCCTTCATGAGAAGTTGAAGCTCACAGGTGCCCCAAATTAAAAATTAGACCACCAGTCAATTTTGTGCAAAGGAGAAAAAATGGATATTACTACAGGTTCTTTCTCTTCGGTGTATGTTGCTGCTTTGGGAATGACATGCTGATATCTGATGTCCATAACTGTCATATTTTTTGCTGTTGTTCCATTGACAGTCATGTGATATGATTATCTGTGAAAGATATCTTGCAACAGTTTCACCAACACACATTCCAGTTAAAAGACTTTTGCTGTTAAACTAGACCTAGAGAGCTACCGTTGCTGTATGATTCAGTGAAGAGAGAGGCTTGTCATGCTTAGAGCAATTTGTTTTCCACTAGATAACTAAAACATACATATGCTTCTATATAATCTACAGCCAAATGTGTTTCC
The DNA here is from genome assembly GCF_023864275.1 of Schistocerca cancellata. Classification (NCBI taxonomy): domain Eukaryota; kingdom Metazoa; phylum Arthropoda; class Insecta; order Orthoptera; family Acrididae; genus Schistocerca; species Schistocerca cancellata. Next base: position 191,019,003 of record NC_064634.1, read on the forward strand.
TGAAATGACTATAAACTGGACACACATTCTATTTGTTCTAGAGATCTAAATAGAAAACTGAACATTTCAATGATGTATTTGTAAAGAATGGGTGTTACACTCTTCGTGTCAGGAGTAGAGCCTGAGCTAAGACTAAGGAACGAGCAAGAATGTGGCCACTATATTCCTGCCATTTATCAGAGCGTATCAGAAAACATGATCTCTATTGACTTATATAGCTAAGGTCACTGATGCACAGTTCTGTGTCTATGCTGGACTTGGAAGTAGCCAGTTGAATTCTGGTAATGGGAAAAACATGATCTCAAGTATTTGGCTGTCAAGCAGAGGAAAGGTGGTGGTGGTGGTGGTGGTGGTGGTGGTGGTGGTAGTGGTGTGGAGTAGTAGTAGTAGTAGTAAGTAAGTAAGTAAGTAAGTAACTTCCTAATCATCAGACTTCACAACATTGTCTTGCATTAAATGTTAAGCCTCTCCACAATGTATTGTATAGTGGGGGTATGTAACACTGTTCATGGTGATCTGTCCTTTGGACAGGTATGTTAATCTCAGTGGCTGCCTTGGTGCTATTCAGGAGAATCAGGCCTTACACTTGCTCCTGTCCTAACTATTCTACCCCAAGGAGTTTTTCATGCATTTACTGTGCTGTTGGACAGTTCACACACCTGCCACAAGGATCAAATGTGCCACAATACCACAACACTGTAATTCTCAGTAAACTTCTTTTTTTGCTTCCCAGCCCTTGTAGACTTTGCTGGGTGAGGTATAATACACTATTTTGCTATAGAACAGCTCTCTGAGGGATATTGTGAGGGTACGTAAGTTGGCACAACTAAATTTGGGACTTTTGCCATATGCATTAGATGTGCAAAATTTTCTGTACACTTATCATTTGAAAATAAACAAGTGTGTTTACAACTGATTTTATTGACTATACTGTAAAGCAGGATAGGTGGCAATCTGTGGCAGATCTGGTGACAGAATACAGTGCTGGTTCAGGCTCAGATATTTTGTGAGCACACTGTTCAGTGCGCATTGCTGAATGGCTTTGCAGCAGATGACCCCGTTGTGTCACCGTGTTGACCCACTGACATCATCACTTAAGTCTTTGTACAAGATGGTTGAGGGACTTCAGATATACAATGTAAAATGTAAAATCACCTTCAGCCATCTATATTTTGAATGTCCTTCAAAATGTAGACAGGTGAAGGAGTTTTTAAGTTTACATTTCATCAATTAAGATTGCTGCAGGCACAGGATAATTGAGGTTGGACAGTTTTTCAATAAAAAATTTGTTGCACCAAGTTGAAATTCATGTTCAGATAAGGTGTCATTCCTTCCAGATACATTATAATTTGGCTGATTTGTTGGGCCTTAAGTCACCTTTAAAAGGTTCTTGCATTCTCACCCCTCTCTGTTTTACCAGCTTCCTTATTATAGTGAACCATGATTATGTTGTTTCATAACAGTGATTCATTGTTGGTAGTGATTATATTTTTCTTCCTTTGTGATATTCATGGTTGCATTAGTTTTCATACATGTTTATGGTAACTAATTCAGGGTAGACAAGCAATCCTTAATGCCTCATTGCTCAATATTTATAAGGAAATACATACAACTACTCCAGAGCTGTCAGTTTCATTTGAAATGTCAGCTAGTGGAAGACCGTCTTGAGAAAAACATTCATTTTTTACTGAATTTCCTGGCATATTATGATCAGTTAAATCTTCTTCTCATTTAGGCTGAATGGAGGTCAAATCCTTTTGCGGCCATTCAGTTTTAGTTTTCCATGGGCTCTCTAAATTACTGATAATGAATACTAGGATGATTCCTTTGAAAACTTCTTAGAAACATTTCCTTTGCCCTTCTGGTATGATCCAACCTTATGCTCTATGTCTAATGCCTAAACCCTACTTCTGCTTCTTTTAGTTATTTTCCTCTTGATCTGTACTGTGTACTTTTGAGAGAAAGATCCCCATCAGTGGGAACTAGTTATTTTTTAATTTAATATTTGTAAAAATGTTTTCAGTGTTAATGGCATGAAGCTTGTAATGTACTTTTTTATGTGATAAGTAGTCTTACAGCTGACAGGTGCCACAGTAGTCTTAAATTATTTCCTGGAAGTATTTATTACACATCTTTTCATCTACTTATAAAAAAGAAATTAAGTAATTAAAATATTTCAGAGAAGTCAAAAGAAAGATAGAGTTGTAGGAATGTTCATTTATGCTTGCAGTGTAGTGCATCTCTGAAGTAAATTAATTCATATTGTTGTTCCCATTTCACTTGTTCAGAATGTGGAGTTCCTCAAAGATGAAATAAAAACTGTGGCATAATGTATACACAATGGAGTGTCTACAAGCAATATAAACATAAATGTGGTGCAGATTCATACTACTGTCTATATTATAAATAGCCAGAAAATGAATCCAATAACTGTTTAAGTCTATGTGACTTCGAAAGAAACTTAAAGGGGAGAACATACACACATCAAAAAAAGTTTTGCATCACCCCGGTTCCCAGATGGACATTGACTGTGGATACTGTATCACAGACATAGTCCCTTTGACTGTTCAGAGATGTCATTAAACTCACCCAAAGAAGTAACAGCCATGCATGAGCAGCGCCTATTAGACGGAAGGGGTCCGTCATCCGATTAGTTCCAGTCATTCCACCAAGAAGGAGATACACGGCTCATGTTATCTGTAGTTCAACCATGCCTAGGCTGTCAGTACCGTGGTTCTATTGCATCCATATTGTTACTTTATGCCAGGAGGGGCTCTCAACAAGGGAACTGTCCAGGTGCCTCGGAGTGAACCAAAGCGATTTTGTTCGGACATGGAGGAGATACAGAGAGACAGGAACTGTCGATGACATGCCTCACTCAGGCCGTCCAAGGGCTATTACTGCAGTGGATTACTGCTACCTATGGATTATGGCTCAGAGGAACCTTGACAGCAACACCACCTTGTTGAATAATGCTTTTCATGCAGCCACAGGGTGTCGTGTTACGACTAAAACTGCATGATTCACAACTTCACTCCTGACATCCATAGCGAGGTCCATCTTTGCAACCACAACACCATGCAGTGCGATACTGATGGGCCCAACAACATGCCGAATGGACCACTCAGGATCGGCATCACATTCTCTTCACCGATGACTGTCACATATTCCTTCAACCAGACAATGGTCGGAGACGTGTTCGGAGGCAACCTGGTCAGGCGGAATGCCTTGGCCACTGTCCAGCAAGTGCAGCAAGGTGGAGGTTTCCTGCTGTTTTGGGGTGGCATTATGTGGGGCCAACATATACCTGTGGTCATGGAAGATGCCGTAATGGCTGTACAATATGTGGATACCATCCTCCGACTGATAGTGCAACCATATCAGCAGCATATTGGTGAGGCATTCGTCTTCATGGATGACAATTTGCGCCCCCATCGTGCACATCTTGTGAATGACTTCCTTCAGGATAACGACATTGCTCGACTAGAGTGGCCTGCACGTTCTCCAGACATGAGCCCTATTGAACATGGCTGGGATAGATTGACAAGGGATGTTTATGGACAATGTGACCCACCAACCACTCTGAGGGATCTACACTGAATTGCCATTGAGGAGTGGGACAATCTGGACCAACATTGCCTTGATGAAAATGTGGATAGTATGCCATGACGAATACAGGCATGCATCAGTGCAGAAGGATGTGCTACTGGATATTAGAGGTACCGGTGTGTACAGCAGTCTGGACCACCACCTCTGAAGGTCTCACTGTACGGTGGTACAGCATGCAATGTGTGGTTTTCATGAGCAATAAAAAGAGTGGAAATGATGTTTATGTTGATCTCTATTCCAATTTTCCTGCACAGGTTCCAAAACTCTCGGAACCAAGGTGATGTAAACCTTTTTTTGGTGTGTGTATTTTAATGTGGTGAAATTTGATTGAACAATGGAAACTCCAGATAGGAATATCAACAATGTAGGGAAAAAAATAATTTGCTTCTTACCATAAAGATGACATGTTAAGTTGCAGACAGGCACAATTAAGACACTTACACATAAGCTTTTGGCCATAGCCTTCATTGGTAAAGAGAAACACACACGATTCATTCACACAATTCTGGCATGAGTTGTCAGAGTTGGTGGTCATGTGTGCATGAGGCGTGATTGCTCATATGAGTGAATGGTGTGTGTTTCTCTTTTTGTGATGGAGGCTGTGGCTGAAAGCTTATGTGTAAATGTCCTTTAATTGTGCTTGTCTGAAACTTAATGTGTGTCTTTATGGTAAGTAGCAATTTGTCTTTTCCTATATTGTTGAACTTTTATTTACTATACTTATTTCAATTAACTCCCATTTAAATGTAAACTTGAAAATTCAGTACCTTCTGATCAGATACAGAGTAGTTTTGAAAATGAGTATTGCTGTAAATGTGGAAGTACATTCCTTACAGTATAATGTAATTGGGTGTGCCATAGTTGGAGTAAAGACTTGAAGGAAGAATACCTGTTTGGTAAACAAAAGGGAATGACTTTTTAAAACTGAATAGAAAGTGTCTCTGTAAAAATGACTGTGCTATGAGCATTTAAGATTTAGAAAGTATCACTCATCCAAAACACAGCTTGCCCTTTACTCACATGATATCTTGCGGATCATGAATAAAGGCTACAGTCAGGTTCATATTACTAGGTTTGCAGAAGACATTTGATACAGTGCTCTACTGAAGATTGTTAACAAAGGTCTAAGCATATGGAATAGATTCCCAGATACATGTATGAGTGACTTGAAGACTTCTTAAGTAGTGACTTGAAGACTTCTTAAGTAATGGAGCACAGTTCATTGTTCTTTATGACGAGTATTCATCAGAGACAAGGGTATTATAATGAGTGCCCCAGGAAACTGTAATAGTTCTGTTCTTGTTCGCTATATAAATAAATGACCTGATGGATAGGGTGAGCAGTAATCTGTGACTGTTTGCAGCTGACGCTGTGGCATGCGGGAAAGTATCATTATTGAGTGACTGTAGCAGAATACAGAATTTCTATTTGGTGTGATGAATGGCAGCTAGCTCTAGATGTAGAAAAATGTATGTATATTAATGAAGATGCGTAGGAAAAAACATACTGTAATTTTTTAATAAAGTGTTAGTGTTGAGCAGCTTGGCACAATCACTTCGATTAAATATCCAAGTGAAATGTTGCAAAGCGATATGAAATGGAATTAGCACACAAGGTCATAGTAGGGAAGGCAAATGGTTGAATTTGACTTTTTTTTGTAAAGGAAAGTGTAGCTCATTTGCTAAGGGGCGATTTCATCTCAAATCATACAGGTCAAAAGCGAGTGTGTCGCATCATTATTTCGAAGTTTGCTGAAAAAAATATATGTAGTTGAAGATCCACATGATACATCTACAAAACTACAATATTTTGATTTTCTGATGATTTGTTAAAACACTATAGACTTCTCTAAATGATAGTATTTGTGAAAATGTTGTAATGAAAGGGAAAATTGAAGAACTGTAATAAAGAAACGAAAAGTTATAGAGAACTGAATTTATTTTCAAAAAATACTTTGTTCCCAATACTATGAGACATAATTAATACATACACACTGCAGAGCTTGCTTGCCCCCTCCCTGCTCCACCTCTTTTTTATTTATTTATTTTAAATTATGTTTTGAAAGTATGAATAGTCACAGGATGTTAACTGTCTTGAGAAATGATGAAGTGGAAGGGCTGCTATCTGTCAGTTATGACATTAATGCATGATGTTAACTGTCTTGAGAAATGATGAAGTGGAAGGGCTGCTATCTGTCAGTTATGACATTAATGCATGAAATTCTCAAACTGTCAAACTATTTGTACAGAAAGATGAAAGAATCTGAAATTTTTTGTGTATTTAGAAAATTTCTCCAAAATCCCCATCCTATATGTTCTAAAAGTTTCATGGTATGTTAGTCGGTCATTGTACTTGGGGAATACACAATCACAAAATGTGAGAAATTTTTTAGGTAGACTTAACTCTACTCTCAAGGTCAAAAAATCTATTTAAATTGATCACTGATTTTAAGTAAATGTCATGCAAAACAGATATTTCTGAATAAAAAATTACTTTACAACATTATAAGTGAGTGCAAAAACAATTCATAATTTTGTTCGAAAGCATTTTATATCATAAGTGAGGTATATAATATTTATACCCATTTCTCTTTTTATGATATTATTTACAAATTATTATTGTCTCTGTCATGATTTTACTTCTTCATGACTTCCCATGAATTAAAATTGCTTACAATGTAACAATCAACACTGCACTGTTGAAAAGAGTTGTTTCTTTTTTCATCTGCTGCTCACCAAACTTGTATAGCCAAGCTGAATTTGCACTCAGACAAGGATGATTCAACAAGAGGAGTACATGGAAAATGGGTATCTGCACACTGACATTTTGGTGATGGTCATTTGAAAGCATTCATAGTTCTGTGAGGTGTCATAAAGGAGACAGTTGCAGCTCATGACACAGTTATCTGTCCCACCCACCACTGATTGTCATACACATAAGAAATGAAGTGGCTCACTACAGAGTTTTCTAATGTCTCTGCATTTCACACACAGTAACAGCCTGCATTTCATGGAGAACCATTCTTGCAATGTATATGCCACTCCGGGATGCAATCCAGTAGTGACTTGATTGAATTCTGAACATTAGCTTCGTAGCAGACTACCCTTCTGTCTTTTATTAAACAAAATTCCCTTAACGTACTTTTATTTAGAATTAAGAGTTTCATGTTTGTTACTAATGTTGATATGGTGTGTGTAAATCCAGTAGTATCTCTTATAACATCAAGAACTTCATGCTGGAGATTAAATCTTGTTGCAAGATGTTTACAGAGGCCTCATACCCCATCACATGCATTTTTTCCATGACCTGTTGCTGAAAATAACCCTTTTTTTGTCTTAATTCGTGTACAACAGTGCTGACAAAGCTCATAAAGCTGAAAGTGGTTTTTAAAATGAGATGCTGCGCCATTAGTCATTTACACATGTTTAGGAAATGCATGACCTCTAGATGCTATGTCATCAGTTATCATGTTGACAGTGTAGCATGCATGTGCATTGTCATGAATGAGATCATTCCTGACAAAAGCAAAACAGTGTGATGTTCCGAGGAAGTGAGCAACACATGTGAATATTGGTACCTGTGATGTCTGCCAGTGGTAAATTTGAATTTTGTTCTGCAAAGCAACAAACCAGTTCACAACAAAGTCGAAATGAAGGGCCAATGTGTCAGTATTCTGAGATGTGGATGATTTTACTTCTGCTATGGGCTCTCTCTGAATCCTCCAGATATGATGGTGAGTTATTCCCTCCATGGCTCAATGCCTAACCTCTGTAAGAAACTTCTGTGGCTCTGCTGTCTTCTTCACCAACTCTCCTCCCTCCCGCAATGCATAGGTTACATCATTGTCAGTATCCTGAAGGTGGAATTCTTCAACAGTCATCACTTCAGCACCAGGTCACATTACACACCAACATTTATCTTGCGGTTAATGACACATACCCAAAAGCATCAGGTCCATCTTTGTGTACTTCTTTCCTGTGATACTTCTTATGGTGAAAGAAACAAGTTTCAAATTAGTGCAGTAAATACATGTGCCTATGTCCTTCACTGGCTGGCATTTTACCCATTTTGGTCATAAGGAGTAGAATTTTGTGTGACTAATTTTTAAATTTGGGTTCTACTATTTCATTAGGAGATATACTTCTCTTATTGAACTTGTCATATATCTTTTTACCTTTTAATCTTTTTTATCATTTTCACTATTAGAGATAACATCAGCTCGATTAGGACTTTGCTCGCTGTAGTCTTTGTCATCACTTAGGTAATATTCCAGAGCAACAGTAAGAATATCATCCAGCAAGGGATGCCCACAGTAAGAATCTGGGTATACCCAAATACCTTTCTCATTCTTTATTTTTTGAGCTTTTGAAATCACATAATGTGAGGTGGGTATGTATTTCAGTATCTAGTGCGTAGAGTAGCTACCTGGTATCAGTGTCTGTACTTTCTCAGTATAGGTTAGGTTTTGATACCACTTATCACATTTTGTGCACATATCACTTTCTTCAGGTTCTGCACCAAGTGCAACTACATTATACGCTTCACAAAATTTTGAAGATGTTGCTTGTGTAAAACCTGTTTCAATTTCTTCCACTTTTCTTTTTATTTATTGTTTTCTTTTTGTGCTTGTTACCTTTCCTGGACATTTAAGGGGGCATATAGTAGAGGCTACAGCAGAAATGCTAACATTCAATGCATCGACAACTTCACACTTGGGAATGTGAACATCTGCTCTGTCTTCTTCAGTTTCACTGTCAGGTGATGCTGATTGTTCAGGTCGGTTCTCACTAAATTTCTTCTTGTAGCGGGTGTAGCAATTCCTGAACAATGGATTTGATGCTGATACCATTGCTTTTTCGGACCAAGATATTTTAGCAATAACTCTGACAGATTTCCAACAACTGTGAAATGTTTTTCGTTTTTTTTTAAACACCACCTTCTTGAGTCTCTTTTCATAGTCCAACCACCTCACTCTTTCACTACTGTATTTCCTCACTGACATTTCGTCTAACAAAAAGTTCAAACCAAACCCAGAACTTGATGCAGAATGGTTTGTGTGCAAGTTCTCACTCATTTGTTTTAAACAGAAGAGCACTGGAAACAGTTTTGCCAACATGCATATTTTACACTAGAAATTCAGTGATGCGAAATATATAGAATGTTGAAAACTTTTTTAACACTTTACGCTGAAATATATTGCACCCTGTGTTCACACTGACTGCTAACATATCAACCAAACAATATTTTGTGTAATTCTTAAAAGTTTACAGGTTTGGGTTTCTGAGTAAATAATTCACAAAAACTTGTAAAAATGCAATTTTTTTACATTTTTAGTAATAAATATTTACATAATACAGATAGCTGGAACAGAGAGATACTGTTTGTAATTACACCAGTACTATCTGGTAATATGGCAGAAAAGATAGTGTTTTGGACTTTCCAAATTAGCAAAAAAAAAAAAAATAAAAATAAAAATAAAAATATTTGGAAAAATTAAATTAAATTTCATATTTTCATCTTAAATTTGTAAGTTAAATGAAGCCCAAAGTGTGTGGGTGTCAGCGAAATTTCAACACACTAAGGCGAAGCTTTAACGCAAAACATCTTCCAGTTCTCCAGTACTTCTGGGTTATTACTTATGTTTTTTTTCCCTCTACTGTTGTAACAGTTATTTACAAAATAATCATTTTTTAAAGGGCTGTACCCTTTACCGAAATTAAGATAAAATGAAAATACTTTATTTCTTAACACTTATGGTGTGGAGGTCTAATATATATTTTTTCCCAGACAGATTCATGACCTCGCATTGACATGAACTGTATGATTTAAGATGAAATCACCCAAAGGAGACCACATGTAGAGTACTACTATGGTCAGTTCCTGAGTACTGTTCAAGTGTTTGAAATCCTCACCAGGTCACATTAAAGAAATACACTGAAGCAATTTAGAGGCAGGCTGATAGGTTTATTACTGGTAGGTTTGGTCAACACACAAGTGTTACAGAATAGAGATGCTTTGTGATCTCAAGTGGGAATCCCTGGAGGGAAGGTGATGTTCTTTTCACCAAACATTTTTGAAAAAATTAAGAGAACCAGCATTTGCAGCTGATTGCAGGATGATTCTACTGCCATGAACAAACATTTCCTGTTAAAGACTGCAAATACAAGTTAAGATAAATTTAGAGGGGGATACAGATTATAATTTTTCCCTTACTTCATTTGTGAGTGGAAGAAGAAAATGACTATTAGTGGTTCGAGGCACCCTTAGCCATGGACCATACAGTGTCTTGCAGAGTATATATATAGATGTAGAAGAGGGAAACAGCAGTAACTGCAGTGAAACTCAATACATACAAAGAAATGTTGCTAAACTGATCCTTTTGCCATAGTTTTATTCATAAGTGCCTGTCCTTGGCCTCCGTGTATTGAACTTCGTAATATATTAAGACAATTTTATCTTAAAGTGCCTTGATTTACTCATTTGACATTATGATTGGCTAGTCTTTATTTCCAGAAGGTGAATTTTTTAGTACTGATGATAGATACATATTAATGTACAAGAAACTATACTAGCTTTCAGAACTTAGTTCCTTTCTCGGGGAGGAAGGAATTGCTTGTGTAAGGTTAGAAACAAAGGGCAGAACTTGGGCTATGGTCTTTCCTCATCCTCACAACAGGTAGGACCCTCCCATCTCGACATGTAAGTGGTGTGCCCTTTCATTCTAATTGTACCCAACCTATTCCTCTTTCATTCGTGAGAAAGTAACCAAGTTCTGAAAGTTAGGGTAAGAGTATCTACTTCTGTGTGTGTCTGTCCACTGTAGCAAGAATTTTTCCCTGAAGCCCACCCTGTCTCATAATTTTCTCAAGTAAATTTTCTTCTCTATTAATTTTATACTAGGAATCAACAGTATTATGCGAAGGATAGACTGCTACTCACCATATAGAGGAGAATTGAGTAACAGACAGGCACAATGAAAAGACAGCTTTACATTTAGCTTCCAGTCAGAAGGCATTCTCCCATGCACATTCACTCAACTCACTCACTCACACACTCTCTCTCTCTCTCTCTCTCTCTCTCTCTCTCTCTCTCTCTCTCTCTCTCTCTCTCACACACACACACACACACACACACACACACACACACACACACACACACACAATGACCACTATCTCTGGCTGTTGTGGCCGTAGACAATGGTCATGTTATAGTTTGTGTTGTGTGAATGTGTGTGCATTTTCTACTTCAGAAGAAGGCCTTTTGGAAAAGATAAATGTATAGCAGTGTTTTCATTGTGCCTGTCTGCAACTCACTGTCTCCAAAGTATGGTTAGTACCAACCTATCCTTTTCATAATGTTGTAGTTATTCCATCCAGGACTTTCCATTGTTTCATACTATGATTCTATGTATTATAAATCTGTCAAGCTGTACTTAAAAAGAAATCATATGCTGCTTTTTAATATGTATTACTTTTACTGTTGTAAAAATTATCTGTGTAGTGCTGTATATCTTTGATCATGGGCGCTTATTAACGTGTATTAATTACACTGTTGTAAAACTTGTCTGTGTAATTTTTGCTGTAGATCATTTTGTTTGTAGCTCTTGTGTTAGAGCAATACTGAATATTGTGTTGTCATTCAGTGCTCACATGTCATTATTTGGAGCATTTGTGCATGTAGTAGCTGTAATCACTGTAGTCTGTAATCACTGTTTGTAACTTTTTAGTGTTCCTTCTGATACAGCATTGTGTCTCTGTACATTAGCTCCAATGTATTTACTGATACCAAGTAGTTTATCTACTTAAACAGTGACTATGAAGTTTCACATTGCTTGATGTGTAGAGGGATTTTCCTTGCTGATGATAGTTTGTACGTGTTTGGAATACCCCAAAGTTATTGTCATAATATGGATTAGGTTTCACTATAAAGAAAAAAATTGGGCTCAAAATGTTGGTACATTACACTATCAAATGTTCACAGATAATTGAATATGAGAACAGGATACGTAACTTCTCAACGCCAGACAAAATTTTCCGATACTTTGCAACAGTTAAAGTCATAAAAGGTGATGTTGTGGAGATCTACATGACCCCAGATGATTTCATGCGATCCATCTGTCCAGGTGCAAAGCAGCCTGAAGGTAATGGTATCACTAACCATGTGTAAGAATATCTCCGTGTGTTGTGCACCCATTCATTTTATAACAATCAGATTTCACTCTTCTCTGTCTCATTGAGGCATATTAATGATCAGCCCTTCTTTATTTGAATTTATATTCCCAAAAGATTACTGCAGATACATCTTTCATTGAAAATATTGAGTGGACAACATAAGTTAACAGCAGTTCACAATTTATGATTGTCAGTCAATTGAGTCATCAAAACATTGCACATTGGGTATTTTAATCTGCATGATTCTCATCCCATTCTTTTAATTCTAGTGAAAAGTTTTTTTTAATCTCATCACTTTTTTGACTTATTTTCAAGAATGGATTTTTCAGTTGTCTTAACAAGTATCAATGTGTTCATTAGAATATGTCAGCTGGCAGTTTGTCTTATGCTTATTAACAGAGCTCTTGTTTACATTTTCAAGGGGAAAATCACTGATGAGCTTATGTTAGTATCATATACATTATTGTTTGAGGTCATTTTTGGTAATAATAACATAAAACTTAGGGTCATACCTGGTTTGTGAAATATGCAGAGGCTTGTTTTTATAACTGTTTTCTTTTATATTTTCTCAAGTGCTTTCAATTTATGCTAACTTATGGAAATGGCTATACTTTCAGCTGACTTCTAACTTTCTGTTACTTTTAATGTATCATTGATATTTATCAGGAAGATTTGTAGTCTAGCCTTCATGGTAAAAGTATATGCAAACCTACTTCATAACAATTATTGAAATATGATGTTTCTGATTATTTGCAAAGTAAAAACTCTGTGAAAAGGACAACATGTGTCAAAAATGAAATTCTACCCATCCGGTTTGTCTGAGTTCTTTTGTCCAATTGATACTACAGTGTATGCTTATCTCATCTTAAACACAGCTCTCTTTGTGTGTATCTTCATGTTTTCACGGCACAATAATTGAATCATTAAAATACAGGTGCAAACCAACATGAACCCTATTTTTTTTCCTAATATTTTGACTGTATTCCCTTTCGGCCATCTTCTACATGTTGGCCCACTCTCAAGGTGACCAACAGGAATGTACTGAAATATTATGAGAAGGAAGAGGGTTTAGGAGGCTACACACCTGAAATTTAATAATTCACAGATCTCTCTGTCTCCCATAGCCACCGTTCTAAGTTATCTTTCTCCATCATGTTGTTGTGTCTGATTAGTGCTAGCCTTTTATAATGAGAAAAACAGAACTTGTGTAGCATTTAGGAGCTATGAATTTGATTGGTGGGTGTGCTTATATAGGTCATTGTTCCCAGTCAGCATATCATTTCAGTGTGTCACAGTTTTGTATTGCATCGTAAATACTACAATGTCCTCTTTGAAACAGGTCATTATATGGAACAGAGAGAAAACGGAAAAGTATTTTTTAATCAGAGGCAAACTGCCCTGTAAAGTCTGAAACTGATCATACATTTGTGTGCAGCTATCTTCTGTGCAGACGTTTCAGTGTGTACAGTTCAGAAACATTTTGCAAACAGTAGCAGCTTCATTCTGTTCATGGTAGTAAAAGTTAATAAAATGTTGAGTGGAATGGGAGAAATAAAGGTAACCACACAAGGTACAGTTGCAGCATTGAGCAGTCGATAGGCCCACAAACAAGATTTAAATTATCACTAAGGTTTTGAACAGTGTTCTTTCTCAGCTAACTCTCTCTCTCTCTCTCTCTCTCTCTCTCTCTCTCACACACACACACACACACACACACACACACACACACACTAGAAGGATAGGGATGGGGAAAATACTCTAGTGCTGCCTGTGATGATGTGAACAGAGATATGGTGGGGACAGGATGGTGGTCTGTGAGGTGCAGGATTAGAGGCTGTGCTGGGGAAGGGTTGAGGTGGAGAAGAGAAGCAGAGATGGGAAATTGCTATGTATGTTTGCTGAGGGTTTAGAAGGCGTGTATGAGGCTGGAGCGGGAGTAGGGAAGGGTGTAGCGACAGGTGGAAGATGGTGAGGTCAGGGGTGTTATGGGGACAAAGAGTATGTTGCAGTGAGGGTTCTCACTTGCACAATTCAGTAAACAACTGGAATTGGTGAGAAGACTTCAGAGAACACAGGCTATTAAGAAGTCGTTGATGTCAAAGTTTTCAGTATAGTTGGGAACACACACATCATGAGATTGAAGTGCTAATGTAGCAACTGAACCACTGATAATACACTGAATTTTATAAACACTTACTACCATCCCATGTAAAATTAAACATGTTTTTATATGTCTTCATTAGGCAGTAGGGCCAACCAAATTGTAAAAAGAAGGAATTACATTTATCATATGTACTAAATAAATAAAACTTCGTGTCTTCTAAGTGTGGTGCATGTATTTTGATGTGACTATTCTTTGTACAGTCCTGTGTCAGTGTCACTGTCACTGTCACTGTCTATGCATCCAGACAACTCCTTATTCGGCCCTCTGAGCTTCCTTTCAGACCTTAGTAATCAGGAAATTTGTGTGTTGCTCTTCAAGAAACATCTAGGAATTCCCATGCCAGTCACACTGATGCTAACCCTTGGATCACAGAAGCAAGACTTAATATGTACTGCTACTTTGGAATTACCAACACAAGCTACCTTTTCATGCATATTTTTTTATTTTAATGAATCTGTTGTTTAATTTTTTTGTGTAAGCTGTTGAGGACATTACATAGTCATTATTGATGGCTGGAATTGCACTTACTGGCTGGAATAATGTCCACAGCCATCTTATTGCGGAAGAGGGAACAGACTGTGGGAGCCATATCTGAATATCATAAATGCTCCACAAACTCTGCAGCTTTATTGGAGACTATGAGGAGGATTTCAGGGAGAAAGTCAAAGCATTCAATTACTGTCATAATGAACAACTGAACTTTTCATGTTAATCCTACTGAATAGACCAGAAAATAGTGATTTATTAGTCAGAATAATTTCTGCTGTATGTTGGTATTCTGGTCTTCATTTCAAAAGAATGAGCACTGAGATGGGGAGATGAGTTGAAACTTCAGTTCAACCAACAGTTGCGCTTACGACAATCCATTTGCTGTATGGGGTTTGGGTCTGTAAGCACAGACCAGATTTTCTGTAGTCTCTGTCTGGTTGCATGTCAGTCTGTTGTCTTGAAGCTTGAAATCTTATTCAGTATTTGACAGTGTTTGTGGAAAAAAAAACTACCACCACAATTTTAGTTTCACTTTTTCACAAATTTTATAATCCTCAAAGGCCATATTGGTGGGACGATCAGCAGTTTTTCAACTTCATGAAATTGTTAACACTTACAATCAGGTCAGCACTCGCAAACAACCAAGAGACCAATGGGAGAATTACTCAGATAAATTGTGAGGTCACTGCAGCATAAGTTAATGAAACACTGTTTGATAAGCAGTAGTAGTCCTAAAATATTACTAACCAAATATTTAAGTTTAGCACAGAACATGATTCATATTTACCTCAGACGTTACAGTTCACATACAGTATTGACATATAGTAATTCTTCAGGTAAAAGTACATTAGCTCAGTTCCTCACCACACTCAACAAGAGCTTGTACAAATGACAATGAGAGTTCAAGCCTACTAATAACCAAAATACAATTCAGACAAAATATCCATTAATTTGAGTTACAAAAATCACTTGAAAGTTTTTGCACATTGATATTACTGAGTTTTCGCAGTTGCCTGTACATGTTTCTGTGAACAACAAGTGCATAGGTATTGCGTGAGTAAATTCCTGGAGTAGACTTGATGTAAATGTTTCCTGTTTGCAACCTCAATCAGGAGGCATAGACTGCTGATCTCGAGTGACATCCGACTAGCATTTGAACAGATTGTTATTTCAGAAACTCCACAGTTATTTCCTCCAAAACTGGCCAGGTTAAATTTTGTTACTCAAAATGGATTATAAGTATTGATAAAAATTTGATTTACAAATTGTGGTAATTTAAGAATTTAGAAAATTTGTGGAATCACTTCATGCATCTGCATTGGAATATCTTACTTAAGGGTACAAGCATCATATAAAAATTATTGCAAGTTATTCAGAAATCCTAATTAATGGCTCAATCAGATAATGAAGTACATTACAGGGTGCATAACAATCAGGGCGAGAAAATTGTAATGGTGACGGTCAGAATCTAACAAGCACTGAGACAAAATCTGCAGTGGAAAATGCAGCTACTTTTTAAATTGAATTTGTAAATTAATTAGTTTCAGAGAATTTGGAGTACATTATTTGTATGTTGAATGAACAGTCTTCATAAGTAGTGGTATCACTATGATCAGAAATCACAGTACAGCTCATTTTATTATGTATTGTGCTAGAATCTGCAGTTAGGTGTAATTTCTGATTAATTCATTTCTCAGTAAAACTAAATGCACCATTAAAATCAGCACATCAGAAACATTACATTGGATAATGAATCTAAGTGGGAAACAATTTTGCTGATGTTTTGATATATTGAAACACTTCCTGCATGTACAATACTTACAAAATGTACAATACTTACAAAATGCACAAGATCTGAAAAATAAGCAAAGGTGGGAAAAGTTACCAATTTGCTTTGTCACAGCTTTTACATGTATGGTACTTACGATGCATCACCTGGTCAGGTGAAGATACATAATGGCACAATACAACTTGTGCTGCTAAAATTATTTTTGACATGATGTGGGAAACCAAAGGACAGTTATGTGAAAACATCTTCTCTAATTTAAAAATCAAATAAAAAACACGAATAAAAATAAAGAAATTGTATTAACAGGAGTGATGTCTATACAGTGAGAATTTATCAGTTTTTAAGCAATGTGTCAATCATGTGATATCTTCCACAATCATTGCATTGTTGTATGTGACTTCAGAAATTCTACATCACTGTAATGAGCATTCCTTGAGGAATAAGACCAATTTTTTTGTGTAACATTTCTTAGGAATGGCAAAGTCTTCGGCTGATGTTTGAACTCTTCAGATTTAAGATACCTGTATATATATATATATATATATATATATAATATGGTTATAATAGAAGGAAACATTCCACGAAGGAAAAATATATCCAAAAACAAAGATGATGTGACTTACCAAATGAAAGTGCTGGCAGGTCGACAGGCACACAAACGAACACAAACATACACACAAAATTCAAGCTTTCGCAACAAACTGTTGCCTCATCAGGAAAGAGGGAAGGAGAGGGAAAGACGAAAGGATGTGGGTCTTAAGGGAGAGGGTAAGGAGTCATTCCAGTCCCGGGAGCGGAAAGACTTACCTTAGGGGGAAAAAAGGACGGGTATACACTCGCACACACACACATATCCATCCACACATATACAGACACAAGCAGACATATTTAAAGACAAAGAGTTTCGGCAGAGATGTCAGTCGAGGCAGAAGTACAGAGGCAAAGATGTTGTTGAAAGACAGGTGAGGTATGAGTGGCGGCAACTTGAAATTAGCGGAGATTGAGGCCTGGTGGATAACGGGAAGAGAGGATATATTGAAGAGCAAGTTCCCATCTCCGGAGTTCGGATAGGTTGGTGTTGGTGGGAAGTATCCAGATAACCCGGACGGTGTAACACTGCGCCAAGATGTGCTGGCCGTGCACCAAGGCATGTTTAGCCACAGGGTGATCCTCATTACCAACGAACACTGTCTGCCTGTGTCCATTCATGCGAATGGACAGTTTGTTGCTGGTCATTCCCACATAGAATGCATCACAGTGTAGGCAGGTCAGTTGGTAGATCACGTGGGTGCTTTCACACGTGGCTCTGCCTTTGATTGTGTACACCTTCCGGGTTACAGGACTGGAGTAGGTGGTGGTGGGAGGGTGCATGGGACAGGTTTTACACCGGGGGCGGTTACAAGGGTAGGAGCCAGAGGGTAGGGAAGGTGGTTTGGGGATTTCATAGGGATGAACTAAGAGGTTACGAAGGTTAGGTGGACGGCGGAAAGACACTCTTGGTGGAGTGGGGAGGATTTCATGAAGGATGGATCTCATTTCAGGGCAGGATTTGAGGAAGTCGTATCCCTGCTGGAGAGCCACATTCAGAATCTGATCCAGTCCCGGAAAGTATCCTGTCACAAGTGGGGCACTTTTGTGGTTCTTCTGTGGGAGGTTCTGGGTTTGAGAGGATGAGGAAGTGGCTCTGGTTATTTGCTTCTGTACCAGGTCGGGAGGGTAGTTGCGGGATGCGAAAGCTGTTGTCAGGTTGTTGGTGTAATGCTTCAGGGATTCCGGACTGGAGCAGATTCGTTTGCCACGAAGACCTAGGCTGTATGGAAGGGACCGTTTGATGTGGAATGGGTGGCAGCTGTCGTAATGGAGGTACTGTTGCTTGTTGGTGGGTTTGATGTGGACGGACGTGTGAAGCTGGCCATTGGACAGGTGAAGGTCAACATCAAGGAAAGTGGCATGGGATTTGGAGTAGGACCAGGTGAATCTGATGGAACCAAAGGAGTTGAGGTTGGAGAGGAAATTCTGGAGTTCTTCTTCACTGTGAGTCCAGATCATGAAGATGTCATCAATAAATCTGTACCAAACTTTGGGTTGGCAGGCCTGGGTAACCAAGAAGGCTTCCTCAAAGCGACCCATGAATAGGTTGGCGTACGAGGGGGCCATCCTGGTACCCATGGCTGTTCCCTTTAATTGTTGGTATGTCTGGTTTTCAAAAGTGAAGAAGTTGTGGGTCAGGATGAAGCTAGCTAAGGTAATGAGGAAAGAGGTTTTAGGTAGGGTGGCAGGTGATCGGCGTGAAAGGAAGTGCTCCATCGCAGCGAGGCCCTGGACGTGCGGGATATTTGTGTATAAGGAAGTGGCATCAATGGTTACAAGGATGGTTTCTGGGGGTAACGGACTGGGTAAGGATTCCAGGCGTTCGAGAAAGTGGTTGGTGTCTTTGATGAAGGATGGGAGACTGCATGTAATGGGTTGAAGGTGTTGATCCACGTAGGCAGAGATACGTTCTGTGGGGGCTTGGTAACCAGCTACAATGGGGCGGCCGGGATGATTGGGTTTGTGAATTTTAGGAAGAAGGTAGAAGGTAGGGGTGCGGGGTGTCGGTGGGGTCAGGAGGTTGATGGAGTCAGGTGAAAGGTTTTGTAGGGGGCCTAAGGTTCTGAGGATTCCTTGAAGCTCTGCCTGGACATCAGGAATGGGATTACCTTGGCAAACTTTGTATGTGGTGTTGTCTGAAAGCTGACGCAGTCCCTCAGCCACATACTCCCGACGATCAAGTACCACGGTCGTGGAACCCTTGTCCGCCGGAAGAATGACGATGGACCGGTCAGCCTTCAGATCACGGATAGCCTGGGCTTCAGCAGTGGTGATGTTGGGAGTAGGATTAAGGTCTTTTAAGAAGGATTGAGAGGCAAGGCTGGAAGTCAGAAATTCCTGGAAGGTTTGGAGAGGGTGATTTTGAGGAAGAGGAGGTGGGTCCCGCTGTGACGGAGGACGGAACTGTTCCAGGCAGGGTTCAATTTGGATAGTGTCTTGGGGAGTTGGATCATTAGGGGTAGGATTAGGATCATTTTTCTTCGTGGCAAAGTGATACTTCCAGCAGAGAGTACGAGTGTAGGACAGTAAATCTTTGACGAGGGCTGTTTGGTTGAATCTGGGAGTGGGGCTGAAGGTGAGGCCTTTGGATAGGACAGAGGTTTCGGATTGGGAGAGAGGTTTGGAGGAAAGGTTAACTACTGAATTAGGGTGTTGTGGTGCCAGATTGTGTTGATCGGAATTTTGAGGTTTTGGAGGGAGTGGAGCTGGAAGTGGGAGATTGAGTAGATGGGAGAGACTGGGTTTGTGTGCAATGAGAGGTGGTTGAGGTTTGCTGGAAAGGTTGTGAAGGGTGAGTGAGTTGCCTTTCCGGAGGTGGGAAACCAGGAGATTGGATAGTTTTTTGAGGTGAAGGGTGGCATGCTGTTCTAATTGGCGGTTGGCCTGTAGGAGGATGCTCTGAATAGCCGGTGTGGATGTGGGAGAGGAAAGATTGAGGACTTTTATTAAGGATAGGAGTTGACGGGTGTGTTCATTGGCTGAGTTGATGTGTAGGTGAAGGATTAGGTGGGTGAGGGCAATGGATTGTTCAGTTTGGAACTGGTATAGGGACTGATGGAAAGAAGGGTTGCAGCCAGAGATGGGAACTTTAAGTGTGAGGCCTTTGGGGGTGATGCCAAATGTCAGACAAGCCTCACCCTTCACAACCTTTCCAGCAAACCTCAACCACCTCTCATTGCACACAAACCCAGTCTCTCCCATCTACTCAATCTCCCACTTCCAGCTCCACTCCCTCCAAAACCTCAAAATTCCGATCAACACAATCTGGCACCACAACACCCTAATTCAGTAGTTAACCTTTCCTCCAAACCTCTCTCCCAATCCGAAACCTCTGTCCTATCCAAAGGCCTCACCTTCAGCCCCACTCCCAGATTCAACCAAACAGCCCTCGTCAAAGATTTACTGTCCTACACTCGTACTCTCTGCTGGAAGTATCACTTTGCCACGAAGAAAAATGATCCTAATCCTACCCCTAATGATCCAACTCCCCAAGACACTATCCAAATTGAACCCTGCCTGGAACAGTTCCGTCCTCCGTCACAGCGGGACCCACCTCCTCTTCCTCAAAATCACCCTCTCCAAACCTTCCAGGAATTTCTGACTTCCAGCCTTGCCTCTCAATCCTTCTTAAAAGACCTTAATCCTACTCCCAACATCACCACTGCTGAAGCCCAGGCTATCCGTGATCTGAAGGCTGACCGGTCCATCGTCATTCTTCCGGCGGACAAGGGTTCCACGACCGTGGTACTTGATCGTCGGGAGTATGTGGCTGAGGGACTGCGTCAGCTTTCAGACAACACCACATACAAAGTTTGCCAAGGTAATCCCATTCCTGATGTCCAGGCAGAGCTTCAAGGAATCCTCAGAACCTTAGGCCCCCTACAAAACCTTTCACCTGACTCCATCAACCTCCTGACCCCACCGACACCCCGCACCCCTACCTTCTACCTTCTTCCTAAAATTCACAAACCCAATCATCCCGGCCGCCCCATTGTAGCTGGTTACCAAGCCCCCACAGAACGTATCTCTGCCTACGTGGATCAACACCTTCAACCCATTACATGCAGTCTCCCATCCTTCATCAAAGACACCAACCACTTTCTCGAACGCCTGGAATCCTTACCCAGTCCGTTACCCCCAGAAACCATCCTTGTAACCATTGATGCCACTTCCTTATACACAAATATCCCGCACGTCCAGGGCCTCGCTGCGATGGAGCACTTCCTTTCACGCCGATCACCTGCCACCCTACCTAAAACCTCTTTCCTCATTACCTTAGCTAGCTTCATCCTGACCCACAACTTCTTCACTTTTGAAAACCAGACATACCAACAATTAAAGGGAACAGCCATGGGTACCAGGATGGCCCCCTCGTACGCCAACCTATTCATGGGTCGCTTTGAGGAAGCCTTCTTGGTTACCCAGGCCTGCCAACCCAAAGTTTGGTACAGATTTATTGATGACATCTTCATGATCTGGACTCACAGTGAAGAAGAACTCCAGAATTTCCTCTCCAACCTCAACTCCTTTGGTTCCATCAGATTCACCTGGTCCTACTCCAAATCCCATGCCACTTTCCTTGATGTTGACCTTCACCTGTCCAATGGCCAGCTTCACACGTCCGTCCACATCAAACCCACCAACAAGCAACAGTACCTCCATTACGACAGCTGCCACCCATTCCACATCAAACGGTCCCTTCCATACAGCCTAGGTCTTCGTGGCAAACGAATCTGCTCCAGTCCGGAATCCCTGAAGCATTACACCAACAACCTGACAACAGCTTTCGCATCCCGCAACTACCCTCCCGACCTGGTACAGAAGCAAATAACCAGAGCCACTTCCTCATCCTCTCAAACCCAGAACCTCCCACAGAAGAACCACAAAAGTGCCCCACTTGTGACAGGATACTTTCCGGGACTGGATCAGATTCTGAATGTGGCTCTCCAGCAGGGATACGACTTCCTCAAATCCTGCCCTGAAATGAGATCCATCCTTCATGAAATCCTCCCCACTCCACCAAGAGTGTCTTTCCGCCGTCCACCTAACCTTCGTAACCTCTTAGTTCATCCCTATGAAATCCCCAAACCACCTTCCCTACCCTCTGGCTCCTACCCTTGTAACCGCCCCCGGTGTAAAACCTGTCCCATGCACCCTCCCACCACCACCTACTCCAGTCCTGTAACCCGGAAGGTGTACACAATCAAAGGCAGAGCCACGTGTGAAAGCACCCACGTGATCTACCAACTGACCTGCCTACACTGTGATGCATTCTATGTGGGAATGACCAGCAACAAACTGTCCATTCGCATGAATGGACACAGGCAGACAGTGTTCGTTGGTAATGAGGATCACCCTGTGGCTAAACATGCCTTGGTGCACGGCCAGCACATCTTGGCGCAGTGTTACACCGTCCGGGTTATCTGGATACTTCCCACCAACACCAACCTATCCGAACTCCGGAGATGGGAACTTGCTCTTCAATATATCCTCTCTTCCCGTTATCCACCAGGCCTCAATCTCCGCTAATTTCAAGTTGCCGCCACTCATACCTCACCTGTCTTTCAACAACATCTTTGCCTCTGTACTTCTGCCTCGACTGACATCTCTGCCGAAACTCTTTGTCTTTAAATATGTCTGCTTGTGTCTGTATATGTGTGGATGGATATGTGTGTGTGTGCGAGTGTATACCCGTCCTTTTTTCCCCCTAAGGTAAGTCTTTCCGCTCCCGGGACTGGAATGACTCCTTACCCTCTCCCTTAAGACCCACATCCTTTCGTCTTTCCCTCTCCTTCCCTCTTTCCTGATGAGGCAACAGTTTGTTGCGAAAGCTTGAATTTTGTGTGTATGTTTGTGTTCGTTTGTGTGCCTGTCGACCTGCCAGCACTTTCATTTGGTAAGTCACATCATCTTTGTTTTTGGATATATATATATATATATATATATATATATATATATATATATATATATATATATATATATATATATAAAAACAAAGATGATGTGACTTACCAAATGAAAGTGCTGGCAGGTCGACAGACACACAAACGAACACAAACATACACACAAAATTCAAGCTTTCGCAACAAACTGTTGCCTCATCAGGAAAGAGGGAAGGAGAGGGAAAGACGAAAGGATGTGGGTTTTAAGGGAGAGGGTAAGGAGTCATTCCAGTCCCGGGAGTGGAAAGACTTACGTTAGGGGGAAAAAAGGACGGGTATACACTCGCGCGCGCGCGCCCACACACACACACACACACACACACACACACACACACACACACACACATATACAGACACAAGCAGACATATTTAAAGACAAAGAGTTTGGGCAGAGATGTCAGTCGAGGCAGAAGTGCAGAGGCAAAGATGTTGTTGAATGACAGGTGAGGTATGAGTGGCGGCAACTTGAAATTAGCGGAGATTGAGGCCTGATGGATAATGGGAAGAGAGGATATATTGAAGAGCAAGTTCCAATCTCCGGAGTTCGGATAGGTTGGTGTTAGTGGGAAGTATCCAGATAACCCGGACGGTGTAACACTGCGCCAAGATGTGCTGGCCGTGCACCAAGGCATGTTTAGCCACAGGGTGATCCTCATTACCAACAAACACTGTCTGCCTGTGTCCATTCATGCGAATGGACAGTTTGTTGCTGGTCATTCCCACATAGAATGCATCACAGTGTAGGCAGGTCAGTTGGTAGATCACGTGGGTGCTTTCACACGTGGCTCTGCCTTTGATTGTGTACACCTTCCGGGTTACAGGACTGGAGTAGGTGGTGGTGGGAGGGTGCATGGGACAGGTTTTACACCGGGGGCGGTTACAAGGGTAGGAGCCAGAGGGTAGGGAAGGTGGTTTGGGGATTTCATAGGGATCAACTAAGAGGTTACGAAGGTTAGGTGGACGGCGGAAAGACACTCTTGGTGGAGTGGGGAGGATTTCATGAAGGATGGATGTCATTTCAGGGCAGGATTTGAGGAAGTCGTATCCCTGCTGGAGAGCCACATTCAGAATCTGATCCAGTCCCGGAAAGTATCCTGTCACAAGTGGGGCACTTTTGTGGTTCTTCTGTGGGAGGTTCTGGGTTTGAGAGGATGAGGAAGAGGCTCTGGTTATTTGCTTCTGTACCAGGTCGGGAGGGTAGTTGCGGGATGCGAAAGCTGTTGTCAGGTTGTTGGTGTAATGCTTCAGGGATTCGGGACTGGAGCAGATTCGTTTGCCACGAAGACCTAGGCTGTAGGGAAGGGACCGTTTGATGTGGAATGGGTGGCAGCTGTCGTAATGGAGGTGCTGTTGCTTGTTGGTGGGTTTAATGTGGACGGACGTGTGAAGCTGGCCATTGGACAGGTGAAGGTCAACATCAAGGAAAGTGGCGTGGGATTTGGAGTAGGACCAGGTGAATCTGATGGAACCAAAGGAGTTGAGGTTGGAGAGGAAAGTCTGGAGTTCTTCTTCACTGTGAGTCCAGATCATGAAGATGTCATCAATAAATCTGTACCAAACTTTGGGTTGGCAGGCCTGGGTAACCAAGAAGGCTTCCTCTAAGCGACCCATGAATAGGTTGGCGTACAAGGGGGCCATCCTGGTACCTATGGCTGTTCCCTTTAGTTGTTGGTATGTCTGGTCTTCAAAAGTGAAGAAGTTGTGGGTCAGGATGAAGCTAGCTAAGGTAATGAGGAAAGAGGTTTTAGGTAGGGTGGCAGGTGATCGGCGTGAAAGGAGATAGAGAAGATCCAAAGAAGAGCGGCGCGTTTCGTCACAGGGTTATTTGGTAACCGTGATAGCGTTACGGAGATGTTTAACAAGCTCAAGTGGCAGACTCTGCAAGAGAGGCGCTCTGCATCGCGGTGTAGCTTGCTCGCCAGGTTTCGAGAGGGTGCGTTTCTGGATGAGGTATCGAATATATTGCTTCTCCCTACTTATACCTCCCGAGGAGATCACGAATGTAAAATTACAGAGATAAGAGCGCGCACAGAGGCTTTCAGACAGTCGTTCTTCCCGCGAACCATACGCGACTGGAACATGAAAGGGAGGTAATGACAGTGGCACGTAAAGTGCCCTCCACCACACACCGTTGGGTGGCTTGCGGAGTATAAATGTAGATGTAGATGAATCTGCTCCAGTCCGGAATCCCTGAAGCATTACACCAACAACCTGACAACAGCTTTCGCATCCCGCAACTACCCTCCCGACCTGGTACAGAAGCAAATAACCAGAGCCACTTCCTCATCCTCTCAAACCCAGAACCTCCCACAGAAGAACCACAAAAGTGCCCCACTTGTGACAGGATACTTTCCGGGACTGGATCAGATTCTGAATGTGGCTCTCCAGCAGGGATACGACTTCCTCAAATCCTGCCCTGAAATGAGATCCATCCTTCATGAAATCCTCCCCACTCCACCAAGAGTGTCTTTCCGCCGTCCACCTAACCTTCGTAACCTCTTAGTTGATCCCTATGAAATCCCCAAACCACCTTCCCTACCCTCTGGCTCCTACCCTTGTAACCGCCCCCGGTGTAAAACCTGTCCCATGCACCCTCCCACCACCACCTACTCCAGTCCTGTAACCCGGAAGGTGTACACAATCAAAGGCAGAGCCACGTGTGAAAGCACCCACGTGATCTACCAACTGACCTGCCTACACTGTGATGCATTCTATGTGGGAATGACCAGCAACAAACTGTCCATTCGCATGAATGGACACAGGCAGACAGTGTTTGTTGGTAATGAGGATCACCCTGTGGCTAAACATGCCTTGGTGCACGGCCAGCACATCTTGGCGCAGTGTTACACTGTCCGGGTTATCTGGATACTTCCCACTAATACCAACCTATCCGAACTCCGGAGATGGGAACTTGCTCTTCAATATATCCTCTCTTCCCGTTATCCACCAGACCTCAATCTCCGCTAATTTCAAGTTGCCGCCACTCATACCTCACCTGTCATTCAACAACATCTTTGCATCTGCACTTCTGCCTCGACTGACATCTCTGCCCAAACTCTTTGTCTTTAAATATGTCTGCTTGTGTCTGTATATGTGTGGATGGATATGTGTGTGTGCGTGTGTGTGTGTGTGTGTGTGTGTGTCCGCATATACACATGGTGTATATACACATGGTGTATATGCGGATGGATATGTGTGTGTGTGTGCGAGTGAATACCTGTCCTTTTTTCCCCCTAAGGTAAGTCTTTCCGCTCCCGGGATTGGAATGACTCCTTACCCTCTCCCTGAAAACCCAAATCCTTTCATCTTTCCCTCTCCCTTTCCTTCTCCTTCCCTCTTTCCTGACGAGGCAACCATTGGTTGCGAAAGCTAGAATTTTGTGTGTATGTTTTTGTTTGTTTGTGTGTCTATCGACCTGCCAGCGCTTTTGTTTGGTAAGTCTCATCATCTTTCTTTTATATATATAATGCGGGGTGTAAGGTCCAATGATCATGTTGTTGAGGGGACATCACCACATCTGGGAATCGTCTGTCTTAGCATTTGGAGAGTAATTTGAGCTATGTGAGCAGTGGCTCTGCCCTACTGATAACATACCTAGTCAGTCTGGAATGCATTGGGTCTTGGTGCAAAAAAAGTGTTGATCATGTTAGAGTATAGTTGAGAGTTTACTGTCCCAGTAAGCATCATCCTCTTAAAATAAAAATAGTAAGGTCCATTTGTCCTGACTACTCTACTGTGCACGTTGCAGTTACTTAGTCATTATGCTATGCATTTTCATGCAGCTCATGAGGTTTCTGTCCACTCAGATACTGGAAATTTTGACAGTTAACATGTCACAATCAATAAAAATGTGCTTCATCACTGTAAAGGACTGCAGCATCTTCAAGCTTACTTCCAAGGATGTTTGCACATGATCTCATGTGATTGTCATAATCACCTTCAAACAATTGTTGAATAACGAACATGTTGTAGAGATGAAAGTGCAAGTCCTGTTGAAAACTTTTACTCTCACTTCGATGAGATAAATGAAGAGCTCTAGCATGTTCCCAAGCTGATCTCTTTGGAGACTGTTAAAATGAGCACTGTGTTAATGTTTTCTGTATTTCGAACATTGCTTGGACTTCCTCCTCTTTTTTTAATCATGTCATCACTACTTCCAAAGTTTGCTAACATAAGCTAATGGTTTTCTGAGCTGGAACTGTCCCGTAAAGGGAAATCAGCAAGTGTCTCCATAAGCACGCTTGGCAGGAACAGTGGAATGACTGTCTAGCAGAAGTTATTCAACAGTGTAACGTGCTCTTCACCCATCCACAACATGTTTGTAATTCATTATGGATTACAATTTACACTAATCGAACATCAGTTCTGTGTTTTCAATGTCTTATTCAGTCTTCATTGTTTTAATAGTATTTAGCTGTCACAGTGCACGTAAACAAAACTTCCCACTCCATAGACATTGTTCATGTTAATACAGTTTCTTTGTTTTGATCCCTCTGTTTTTTTATTTGAACTTTAAATAAGGGAGGATAATTTGCTGCACGCTGTAGTTTTTGGATTTGTGGAAATTATTCAGCATTGAAACTTTTGAACAACTATATTTTCCCAATTAATTGTTTTAATATTACACTTCACACCTATGAAGGGAAAAGTGTTGTGTGGGCAGTCATCTGGCGGAGTGTCAGCTATAAAATCTAGGAAGATCGTGACATTAATAAATATGGCAATGTAAAGTCATGGTGGAATGTAAATAGTTGATGGAGTGAAGATTACAACTCACTGAATAGTATAGGTGTTGAGTCATTGAAAAGCATACAAACAAGACTGAAAATGTTGCTAGCTTTTGAATGAATCCTTTTTACATTTACACGTACACAGTTGTCGACTGAGTTGAATGTAGGATCCAGGGGAGAAGCAGAGATGGCTGTGGGGCAGGGGTCTTGCAGAGATTGGGAACAGTTGCAACGCATCCTTTAATTCCAGACTCATGTTGGCATCAGTCTCTGAATCCCCATACCCACTTCCACTACTGCCCTAGGGCCCTCCAGTCTCCCCTTCCTCTACATCATCATCATCATCATCATCATCATCATCATCATCATGCAATACATGAACTCCCTGGTGCAGGTACCTGTGCCACGGTCCTATGCCATGCACCTTCAGCCTCTCACTTGCAGCCATCAGCCACCCTTTCCTAACCCTCCCTCCAGCCCCCAGTGTGCTTTATCATCATCATCATCATCATCTCAGCCTTTTCTCACTCATGTGGGGTCGGCATTGCTTTGCTGGATCCTTCTCTTCCATAAATGCCTATCCAGTGTTTCTTCTCTGAGTCATCCTTTCTCCCGTAGGTCCCCTGCTACATTGTCTTTCCATCTCAGTTTCGGTCTTCCTCTTCTCCTTGGTCCTACGATTTCTAGGTCTTCAGTTCTTCTTCCCACATAGTACTCCCCTCTTCTCTGCACATGTCCATGCCATCTTAGCCTACTTTCTTGGATCGTCTTCCCTATGGGCCCCACTTTCACTGTTCCCCTGATGTACTCATTCCTTAGTCTATCCTTTTGTGTCACCACACTCATCCACCTTAACATTCTCATTTCTGCCACTTCCATCTTTTTCTCTTGGGCTTTTGTAATTGGCTATACAGCATCGCAGGCCTCACCACAAACTTGTAAAGCTTTCCTTTCATTCTGCAGCTAACCTTCTTATCACACAGGACTCTGCTTCAGTTTCCTCCAGTTCATCCATCCACTATTTATTCTGTGCTGTATTTCGGCCTCCAGTCCTCCATCACTTTGCATGTAAGACCCTAGGTATTTAGATTTCTTGACCAGTGTCAGTTGTTCTTCTTGCAGGTTAATATATGTATCTTTGGCATCCTTGGTACACATATACTCATGTTTTCATCCTGCTAATTCTCATTCCCCTTTCCTCTATAGCTCTCCACTGTTCAAGCTTGTTCTGAAGTGCCTCCTGGGTGGGTTCACAGATTACAACATCATTGGCAAACTTCATGCTTCAAGGTGCCCCAATGGGCCTTGTTCTCTGTGATTCCACCCAATACAACCCCTCACTCTAGCCAAGCTGGAGAACTGCAGTGCTGTTACGCTTTTTAGTCAGTTGTCAGTCTTGTTTTTGTGCCTTTTGATGACCAAATGTCTTTACTAATTGGTGAGTTGTTAGCTGTACTTGTAAGTTATTAAGATCATTAATAATTTAGACTGTAGGTTCTGGAGATATTGTGTCACTGCAATAATAAAAGACTATGTGGCAATCTCGCATCCAGGACAGAAAGAGATCCATGACGTACAGGTACACAGGGGAGACAACGTTGATTCTGACTATTACCTAACACGCATCAAAGTCAAGTTCACCCCCAAGAGAATTTTCTGTAAGAAAACTCCCCTACTGAAATTTGACACAAAAAGGAGCTCTGACTCTGGAGTGAAAGAGGTTTGGGGAAAAACAACTGGAAAAACTTCCACAAAAAAAAAAGAAAATCACAGAAAAAGCAAAAGCCCTTATTCCTCTGAAGAAGAAGACTAAGCACCCTTGGTGGGACACTGATTGTGAGAATGCACTCGTCACCAGGTAATTGGCATACCAGAAATACAATAGTAACAAGTCCCCAGAAAATTTACAGGCGTTCAATGAAACACAAAAGATAACAGCAAAAATTAGTAGACAATCCAAGAGCAAAAAAACCTGAAGGAACAGCTACAGAGGACAACTTCTGCAACTACAACGCAAGATACTTCTACTGGACATTTGCAGGGCACATCCGAGGATACACACCACCGAACCTCTGCTTTAGAAATAGTGATGGAAAATTGGCACTGACAGATAAGGAGAGTGGTAAGGTGCTGGCACAGTACTTCTCAGAACTTCTCAATTGTCCAGAACCCACAGAGAGATTTCCAGAGGAAGAACTTACAGACAGACACACAGATTCACTACCCCCGACACAAGAGGAAGTCCACAGGCACATCCTCAGCCTCAAAAACAACAGGACATCTGGTGAAGACAGCATAGTGGCCGAACTACTGAAAAACCTCAGACCAAACTCACTCAGAGAACTCACACAGATCATCATAGGTGTATGGACATCAGAAAAGTTGCCAGACGACTGGAAATGCGCACTGATCCACCCTCTGCACAAAAAGGGTGACCCCACAGATGTGAACAGTTACAGGGGAATCTCACAAATACAAGTCACACACAAGGTACTCTCAGCATGCCTACTCCAAAGAACACGGAACCAACTGGAACATAAGATCGGCGAGTACCAGGCAGGCTTCCGCCCTGGTCGCTCCTGTGCAGAACAAATCTTCAATCTGGAGACTACCCTGAAAATCAAAGCCCTCAGGAACATTCCAGTCATATGCACCTTTGTTGACATCAAGAAGGCATATGACTCCATTGACCACCAGTGATTGTTTAACATTCTACATGAACAAGGTTTGGACAGCAAGACACTGCGACTGATCAGACACTGACAGACACGATATCCAAGATGAAGTTCAAGGGGAAAGTCTGCAAATCCTTTGAGATCAAGACAGGCGTTCGCCAAGGTGACGGACTCTCACCACTCCTCTTCAACCTAGTGCTAGATAAGGTCATCAAGGAATGGGAGAAAGAGCTGCAACCTAGTGCTAGATAAGGTCATCAAGGAATGGGAGAAAGAGCTGCAACCTAGTGCTAGATAAGGTCATCAAGGAATGGGAGAAAGAGCTGCAAATACAAGGCCATTGGAAGCCAGTGTGACTTGGATGACCCAAGAACAAGCTGGAAGTCGGCTGTCTAGCCTTCACAGATGATCTGGCACTACTCATAGATAACAAAACCACAGCAATCAGACTGATAGAAGTACTCAAAGGGTGCGCAGAAAAAGTAGGACTACAGATTTACTTCCATAAAACTGAGTTCTTCTGCACAAAATTAAACATTCCAGATTTGAACACAAAGTATGGCAAGATCAACAGGGTCACACAGTTTTAAGTACCTAGGTGAAGTACTCGAACCAACAGGAAAGGAGAAAATTGCCCAGAACACTAGGTTATTGAAAATGAAGAGAGCCTTATACAGAACACAAGGTATGTACAACAAGAAATGTTTGTCCACCTGCGCCAAAATTCATCACTAAAACACTGTAATTAAACCTGAGATGCTATACGCCAGTGAGACACTGATGTTACACACAAAGGCCAACCTTGAGAACATTCTCACACGAGAAAGAAAAATCATTAGGAAAATTGTTGGGCCAAAACTCATGGACGATGGATATAGGCTTCACTCCAGGTACACCCCAGAGAAGTTCTCCAACATCGCAGTCGACATTAGAAAGAGGTGACTAAAGTTTTATGGACACATAAGCAGACTCCCACAGACCAGACTCCCTAACAGAATCCTCAGGTACATCCAGAGACTCAAGACCACTACACTGTGGATGACACAAGTCAAAATTGAGCTGGAAAGAGCTCAGATAGATTCAGTGGATGTCATGGACAAAGGCATCTATAGATAAAAGGTGTACAATGGGAAAAGTGATGTCAGAGAAAACAGCACCTAAAGCCCGGGGATGGAAGAAAGGAAGAGAGCCTTTAGTGAACGAATGAAGGAGTACTGGAAGAACAGAAAGAACAAGTAGTCATGAATGTAACGCGTGGTCTGATAAAAGTCCTGTAACGTGTGTAATAATAATAACAACAGCAGTCACACCAG
Source organism: Schistocerca cancellata (assembly GCF_023864275.1). NCBI lineage: Eukaryota > Metazoa > Arthropoda > Insecta > Orthoptera > Acrididae > Schistocerca > Schistocerca cancellata. The sequence continues at coordinate 191,050,476 of NC_064634.1, forward strand.
GCATCACAACTGTGGAGAAGTGAAGGAGGAGGGATCATTGACATTGCCATATCAGTGATAGCACCATCAGTGAAAAACAACTCATAAAAGCTGATATGGGGAATTGAAAATTGAACTACAGCAACTCTGGTGTAAACCAGTGAAAGCGGTGTCCCAGTGGTTTTCAACACATGGGAACAGCACCATAAGATTTTAGTGGGTTCTTGAAAACCATTGGTATTGACAAAATATCCATCTGCCAACTACAAAAAGCCACTTTACTGGGATCTGCACGAATTCTCCACCTATACATCACACTGTTCTAGATGGTTGGGATGTGACTGACTTGTGTTAAAATAAAAAATCCAAGCTGTTGAACATATTTGTTGTGTTTATTATTGTACATAATGTGTGTGATGATGATGACGATAATAATAAAACAACTTCAGAGGGAAATATTCTCAGAAAGCCCCATGAATTAGGCGTCATGAACAAGCTCCCATATTTGATTCATCCTTTCTCTCCCAGATTTACTTTAGATATTGAGCTAATAGTTTTTTCTGCTTATTTTGAATGAATGGGTGGGGGGTCTGCCTAGACAGCTGTTTGATTCTGCAAGTAAAGACAGTTGTCTGATACTGCAAGTAATAGTATAACTTGTAAGATGTGGAGTATGTTTCACCTGCTCTTTTCCATGTCAAATTTTCTATACCTCACTCTTTGTCTAGCCCCACAGCAGAGTCACAAAAACATTGTGACTAATTGGAGAATATGAATATAGTCTTCAGTATTCCAGAGAAAGAAATTGACTTTTGAGATACTGAGATACTGGGGGAAGCAACCTTTCTTTTTGATTTCATTGAAGCAAAATTAACATTCATCAAACTTCATAATGAGTTACTACTGCTATTTTTTAAGTGTCTCACAATTTTTTAGGAATTCTCTCTCCATCAGTACATGAGAGCTGAAACATGTCCTGCTGGAACTACTCTGGAATTGAACCATTATTTGTTTTGGCAGTTTGGGTTCCATAAGGCAAAGTGTTCATTGAGGTACAAACTATAATTAATTTACAAAATGTGGCAAAAAGTAGGTACACAATGATGACATGACGACATGAGTTCCAGTAATTTAGAAAATAGAAATTGTGGTGATTCCTAATTTAGTGCAGATATAAATAAATACTGCTTATCTTTCTCATCTTTACTGTTATTGAAGGGGAACAGTATGAAGAAAAGAAAAAGAAAATGCACTTTCCTAAGCAGCAACTAAACTACACCTCAATCTTCTGTTCCAGTCATTGAATGTAATTATACCTCTTGGCGTTACATTAAAATCTCTGTGGTTTGTGTTATTTTTGCTTTATTGAAAATGTGTGCCCACGAAATTGTATTATGTAGTGTGCATGTATGCATTCTTGTTATACTAAATGTTTATTAAGTTGATGTAGCCAAAACCTGGGGATTCACAAAGCTTGTTTTGTTGGTAGTGTGCTCCATAAATATTGTAACTGCATTCCATAGTGAGTGATGGGTAATGGCATTGTAGTTTGTGATGTTGCTTGGTATTTTTTTATTACAGTCACATTTCAGCCTTCGCAGTATAAATTCATAACAGCTAAAGACATGAATGAATGATTGCAATACCTAATAAATGGATAATGTTTTACAGTTTAGAAAGTATCTGGGTGTTCTGCACACAATTTTGTCTAGTCTACTAATGAACATTAAACACAGAAAATTGGGCATGCTTTTGTTCTTCCTTGCCTCTATCTCGTTAAGTAGAATGAAACATTATTTCAGAAATGAAGTTTGAATATGAGTAATTTGTGGTTGCATTTACAAGTATTTCTTTCTACACTTAAAACTCTATGCTGTTTCTGTACTTCTGCTATTATTAATTACTTAATACTACACCATAAAGAGATGTCATAACAAACAATCTAGCACTCAGGAGACTATTGTATAATCATTTAATTTCCTGTGAACAAATGACTATTTCTGGTGCTAATTTAAGATGAAAAGGTGAGTGTTACAGAAATATCCGTGCTAGTTGTTCGTTTCACCTGTACCTTCTGTCAACTCTTCATATACCCATTTCATGAGTTACTTGCAGGAACTGCAGAATAATGAAGTTTATTGGTAGTTAAAAGAATCAAGCCTGCTGTAAATAACACAATGTATAGTTGCATTTTTTATTAGAAGCAGTTTTGCATCAGCCTCATTTAACAGTTTATAAAGGACTCTCAAGAAAATTTACGGGTCCATTCCTACAGTGATAAACTACAAAGAGGTATCATTGTAAACATTGTGTTTTATTTTGCGTCTTCTTTTCCAGAAAACAGTTTCTCCTCCCCTTCCCCCTTTAAAACTGTTATATATTTGTGTCTACTTGAAGGAAAATGATTTTGAAATATGTGAAATGTACAGATCTATTTGTGTCCAAAGCAAACATAATGTGGAATTTTGTGTGGCATGTAATGACACTTTTGGGTGCCAGTAAGTGGTGTTTTTAACTGCTGTATATGAGTTTTCATCCTGTGTTGTGACTTACCTTCATAGCTTATTTACTGAAGTTCAGCAAATACTAAACTTGACTGATTTTGCTTTCTGGCTTCCTAACCAACCCACGGTTCCTCCCTGCCTTGATGTGTCTGCAGATTATGGAATATGAGAATCGCATACGGCAGTACTCCACTCCGGACAAGGTGTTTCGTTATTTTGCTACCCTCCAGGTGGTTCATCCCAGTGGAGAACATCATGAAATCTACATGACACCAGATGATTTCTTGAGATCGATGACTCCTGGCCTCAAACAGCCCGATGGTAAAAAATGGAAGTTGTGATTGGAAGCTATTGCATTTTTCCTGTAGCTTTTTGATGTTAGTTTGTGATGTTGTAGTCCTGCCACATACGTCCTTACAAATCACACATATTTAGCCAACTAGAATACAGGAAAGAAATGTCAGTGTTATGTACCTGATAAACAAAATTACGCTAAGCACTGGGATTGGTGTCAGGAGGAAGGGGAAATAAAGTGACAGTTTTGTTTTGTTTCCTTCCCTTCTAACTAGAAGAATGTTTTTAATTTTTATATTGTGTTGTATGTTAATTCCAGGAAACTAACTGCATTTGCTCTCCTAGTGAAATGTTTCAGGTAGGTAAAAACACATTTCTTTCCTGAAATATTAGAGCCTGCCTAGCTTGTGATCATAATAATTATGCCTTTTTAGTCATTGTATTTAATACTCATGCAGTGGCACCAATTATTAAGGCTTTTGACAACAATGTGGTGCAGATTTGGTGCCACTGAATTTTCTGAATTATAAACCTAGACAGTAGCTAAAAACTGAACATTGTCATAAAAATGTTTAGTATAAAGGTAGACACTTAACATTTACTGGTGTCTGCATTGGTACAAAAATTATTTTAGGCCTATAAAGAAAAGAAATGTAACATTATTTTGAGATTGAACAGTAGTCTTTACATATAAGATACTTAAGTAAATTTCAAAACACAATAAAGCAGAAAATGTAACAAAAAATCACACCACTCCATCTTTTCGCTAATGGTACAGCAATATCTTGAGATGTTCAAGAAGAAACAGGCAGTCACAATCGCAAAATGGTTTTTTATTTATTTAATTTGTGATGCACTTCATTCTCAAAAGAACATCATCAGACATCTTGAAGAAAAAAAAAGTTTCTTCAGTACAAATTTATGAGCCAGAAATCAGCTTTATTTAAGTGACTATGCAGCTTTATAATTTATTCCTGGCTCACAAATTTGTACTGAGAAAACTTGTTTTTCCCCCATGTGTCTGATGATGCTCCTGTGATAGGGAAATGCATCACAAATTAAATAAATAGAAAACCATTTTGCAACTGAGCCTGCCTACTCTTTCTTGAATGTAACTGAAGGTCATAGTATTTACTGCTAAGAAAAACAGAACTATTATAATTTCAGTAGGCCTGCATGTAACAAAACCATCTAACTCATGAAATTACACATTTTCTTACACATTTTGTCACAAACATTGATTTTATTCATAATAATGGTATTTGCTACCACATTCATGACTCTGACATACAATTGTGGTGTTAGTGATCTGCACACACAAAACAATGACAGGTACTGAATTTTATAGATGTAAATTTGTTCTTAGCTCTTCCGCAAAGTGCACATTTTCTTCTCTTCCTTGCTAATGAAGTTCTTTGTAGTTCCCAATCTTGTGGGCTACACCTCCTCAAAAAGTCTTCAAGTGTAGTGGCAGTGGCACAGTAGTTGATTCAATAATTAGGTATGGTTTCTTCATCTGACTAGCCAAATTCTTAAAAAATGTTCTTCTACTGACTGGTTCATTTTGATGATTGGCTTTCTAAATTATGAATGCATTTATTGTTGCTATGTTGAGTAATGCTTAAAACAAAGCCAATGCTCATTTCCTTGTCACTTGGAAATGCTGTATGTGCCACATAACTCGTCAGCTGTGTCTGCTTCTCCTTTTGTCATATTATAATCTAAATTTATCATAGGCTTCCCTTTCTTTTAATCCAAGCTCCACCATGCACTGTTGAAAGTAGCAACAATTTTTTTTTTTTTGAACATGTGAGACAAGAGTTAAAGCTTTTTTAGAGGCACAAATGTTAAATGTTACAAGCAACTGCATGATGATTGTGTGGTAGAAACTGTCTAGGCACTTTTCTTTTATTCTTAGGCAGTATACCAATAGTAGTGATACTTTTCTGTAGGAGAGAGAATGCTAACGAGTAATTGGTGTATCGATTATCAGTTGTCATATTTCTGTGTGATCCTGAAACTGGCTCTGTCAATCTGTTTGGAACATGAGTGGGTTTATTTGATTGACAGAGAGGCCCATATGATTGTTTCCCAAAGAAGTCTTGTAAGTTGGAAGTACAGAAAGTTTCAGCTTCACAAGCATTACAGAACATAATTTTTCATGCCAAACTTGACAAGTTTGTTTGGGACGTAAGACATGAAGCTCCATCTGCCTTGGAATTGTTTTAGCTTTTCATAGTTGTTATATATTCACTAGGGTTGTAGTAACTTGAACAATTTTGTGTAAATCAAGGATTTTTCTTGTGGGTGCTAGCTTATTTTTCTCCCCCCCCCCCCCCTCCCCCTCCCCCTCCCCCTCCCAAATACAGAGTGCCATAATTTTCCCTTTCGTTACTTCTCTGTGGTTACTGTTTGTGGAATAATTAGTGTCAGCTGTGCTCTGCGTTATATATAACTTAGTACATGTAATTACTTCATCAATCTTGTTATCATCTATCATGAATGAGACACATTGCTTCTCTGACCTCGAACCCCTGGTGTTCCCTTTTGGACCAGGAAAAATTTTTAGGATATTCTTTTTCAGTGTTTTTTTACTGGCCTTTGTATGGAATTTTTGCTCCAGAGTGATACCATCTGTCCTCCCAAAAAAATTAGCATGGTCTTCTAAATCAGATTCATTGTCACTGAAATCATGTTCAGAATCCAAAGTATGAATTACATCATCTTGAATTATAATTTCCTCTTCATCATATGATGAGTTCAGACAAACTTGATTAAGATGTTCATTAGTTGTAGAAAGAAGTTTTTCTGTTGCCTCATCTGTTAGACCCATACCACATCTGAGACCTGAAGAGGAAATTATATACTGTTATGAATATAATAAGAGGGAAACATTCCACGTGGGAAAAATATATCTAAAAACAAAGATGGTGAGACTTACCCAACAAAAGCACTGGCCGGTCGATAGACACACAAACAAACACAAACATACACACAAAATTCTAGCTTTCGCAACAAACGGTTGCTTCATCAGGAAAGAGGGAAGGAGAGGGAAAGACGAAAGGATGTGGGTTTTAAGGGAGAGGGTAAGGAGTCATTCCAATCCCGGGAGCGGAAAGGCTTACCTTAGGGGGAAAAAAGGACAGGTATACACTCGCACGCACACACACACACACACACATCCATCCGCACATACACTGGCACAAGCAGACATTTGTAAAGGCAAAGAGTTTGGGCAGAGATGTCAGTCGAGACGGAAGTACAGAGGCAAAGATGTTGTTGAAAGACAGGTGAGGTATGAGCGGTGGCAAATTGAAATTAGAAATTAGCGGAGATTGAGGCCTGGCGGATAGCGAGAAGAGAGGATATGCTGAAGGGCAAGTTCCCATCTCCTGATTGTCAGGGCTACCATGTTTGTGTTAGTGGTTTAACATTCTAGAAACTGCATGTAATTACAGATAATCTGAATGGTGTGTCTTGTAATGTTGCATAAACACAGTATCAGAATTTCAGACAGTAACTTTATTCAGTTTCCACTTGAGGGATATGCTAAGACACCGAATGAAGTAACCGAGCGAGGTGGCGCAGTGGTTAGACACTGGACTCGCATTCGGGAGGACGACGGTTCAATCCTGTGTCCGGCCATCCTGATTTAGGTTTTCCGTGATTTCCCTAAATCACTCCAGGCAAATGCCGGGATGATTCCTCTGAAAGGGCACGGCTGTCTTCCTTCCCTAATCCGATGAGACCGATGACCTCGCTGTCTGGTCTGCTTCCCCAAAATAATCAACCCCCCCGAATGAAGTAGTACTTAGTACTTAACACACTTAATCAAGATTAATGCACAGTCTAGCATGGAGCATACATCTGTCAAATAAACATTAGTCTGGCAAGAGCCCTGGTGTGCTGGCTTATATACAGCTGTTTGGCACATGGTGCAGCACTTGCTGTTCCATCTGTGCCAATGTGTGTGGGCTCTTTAGGCAGGCCATGGAGCCATATGCTGTTTAATTGTGTGTGCTGTCTGTATAAGTTTACAACAGTGTAATACAAGGCAAGATCAGAAAGTCTTACTCAATAATTTTTTTCTCTGCTGGTATTGCAGCTGGAATGTTGAAATTTTATCATGATATAGTTTGAAATTTTTGCTGCAGAGGGTGTTTTTATTTCATTTGCAACTCTATCAGGAGAAGCCTGGGCTACAAAACATACATGGCACACTTGTTACTGCCATCCATTTGTGAAGAGCAGTGAAGTGTAGTTCGATATTTGCAGGCCAAAAGGCATAAACCAAGTGAAATTCGCAGAGGGGATAACTGTATGGACCTCAGCAGTGTCTATAGGTGATGTGCATTCTTCCAAGAGGACCGTGTGAACCTTAATGATTTGCCCAGTCTGGCAGTTGGTAATAACTGCAACCCTGTGAAATGTTGGAGCTATTGAGGCAGCAGTTTTGAATGACTGGCATGTGAAACTGTGAACATTATCAGAACAGTTCAATATTTCCTATTGTGTGGTGTACACTATTGTTCATGACACGTTGAAATCTCATGAAGTTAGTGCTTGTTGGTGCCTAGAACCTGACAGACAACCAGAAGCGCCAGTGAATGACGACAAGGTTGGATCACTTAACACATTATGCTGCAGGAGGGCATGACTTTCTGAAGGGAATTGTCACTGATGATGAGTCATGAGCATACCACTACATGTCGGAAACCAAGCAGGCTTCAATGGAGTGAAAACATGCTGGTTCTCCAGTACCCCAGATCACACAAAATACAGATTGACTGAGTGTGTGCTCTGGCAGGCAACCCTCATCAGGGAACAGCCACCAGGCAGTGACAGCCTTACTTGTGGCATCAACTGCTAGATGGCACTCCACTCAATGAAATTTGTGGCAACCTTGGCCGACTGCAAGCAGCCGCAAGTCACTTTATACTGGCTAGTTTCTGAGTCACTAGCAGATCAAGTTACCTTATCAAGTACCTGCTAGTACATCAATCATGGAAGGAACAGGCAGACAAATCATGAACTAAAAAATTCAGATTTCCCGTCAAAGATGAAGAAAGATTTCAGAAGTGGATTTGGGCTCAATACTTCTCAAATTTTATTGAAATTACATGATTATATAATGCGGCAACTGTATATGCTGCACAAAAGCCATACGATACTTTTAACTAAAATCATTGCTGCCATTTGACATTTATTTCACTGTTGCGATTTCAGCTGTAAGGACATTTTCAAGTGCAGGGTGAAAATTGAAACCTATGAAACATATGGCTAATGAAGTGCAAGGCATAATGTAAAAACATTTAATGAACAATACAGTTTAAGTAGTAGTATTTAGTTGTGACCTTGCACCTTAAAATAGCTCCAGAGCTGAAACTGCGATAGTAAAACAAATGAATGATAAAAACTTAGTCTGATTAATGGTGGCAATGATTTTATTTAAAGGTATATTATAACTGTTGTTCCTAGTTAAGGAAAAATCATCATATGGATATCATTTACTTGTTCTAAAGCCTGGTACATACTACAGTGAAAGAAAGTGAACGTGAGTGAACTAGCATAAAGCCTGGTATACACAGCAGCATATGGAAGTGAACAAAAGTGGACTAGCATTCAGGCAGATCACCACTGTTCACAGGAGAGAACACAAGAGGACGAGCATAGCTTGCCAAACCTGCTAACAGTACATATTTTTTTAATAACTCTCTTACATTTCACACGATAACAGCACTGGCTATAAAAAAGTTGTGAATCTTTTATGTAGGGGTACGATTATTTTGCATGCTGCTTTTGATGAAGGAAGCAAAAAGGAGTAGTTAAATAAGTATGTAGGTGTCTGAATTCTTATGCAATTGCAAATTGTGTCAAGATAGCACACGTAAAACTGAATTGCAGCTCCAGCCTTGTTTAGCATAACTCTGAATCTTTGCACATACATCAGTTGAAGCTTTTCACCTGTTCCTCATTATACTCAAGGAGGAAATTTAAAATCAGGGCATTAATTTCTGATTAATCACCAAAAAGCTGTTCACAAACAAAACAGTGGAAAATGCTAGCACAAAAGCAGAGAAGACACGAGTTTCCTTTGATGCTTCACTAAAAGACCAGCAACCAGCTGACCACCAGCAAATGAATGTGTATTGAACATGATGGAATATTTTCTTGTGCTCACCCACCATTACACCTCGCTCTGGTGAAAGCCAGGCTCAAGGAAGTGATTTGTTAGTGCTCTCTGCCATTTCTTCTATTATGCGGTGTCTGTCTGATGAGCATTTACATGATAATTAATGGAAGGAACATGACAGAATGAGAATTTCATCATGCACGCACTTGCAAACATTGAAATTATGCATTCACTGTTAAGTTGTTTCTTGCACTAAAGGGAAAATAACACTTTTGACAGGATTTGTTTCACTTAAAAAGCAAAAAAGTCACATAAAAAAAAGAGATTAGAAATTAGTTGATTCTGAACATTTTCTAAAAAATTGGAAGCATTGTGGATAGTGAGTGAACTATGACTCAAACACGACTGAATGTCATTTGCTCAAACTTACCTACCATTTACAAATGAGAGAATGCAGTTTGCACTAATGTTTGTTTGCTTAGTATCAACCAGGCATAGACACAACATTCTCAGAATTTAAGGACTGATATGTAATGTTGAACAGCCTCTTGTATGCATGCTAATTTATGTAACGATCTGAAAGTGAAAGTATTTAAAGTAGTGCAAAAAGTTTGAAAGTATAGAGATCTGTTTGCAAACCATTGACGAAAAATTACTTTTTATGAAGCTAACGCTGCTTAAACTATCAAGGTTATTAATGAAATATGAACATATAGTTTGCATTTTCTCTGAGAGACAGTTACGAGGGTGGTTTGATGAGTCTGGTAAATTCCCACAAAAGAATTTTTGTTGCATCTTAATGGTTGGTAAGCTTGACCATTCCGAGGATCATACCAAGAATTTCAGTGATGTCAGCGTAAAGGTGCCTGTATCGGCCACATAGGAAACCATCGACAAAATCCATAATATGGTAATGCAAGGGCACTGAATAAAAATTCGTGATATTGCTGAGACTATAGGCATGTCAGCTAAGTGAGTGCATAATGTCCTGCTAGAAGAAGTGCCCATGAAGAAGCTGTATGTGAGGCAGGTGCCACAAATGCTCTCAGTCAACTAAAAGTGCATCCAACACAACATTTCATTCATGTCTGGCTGTGTCTAATCACTGCATTCAAGACTTCTTGCACTGATTTGTGACTGCTGTTGGAACCTGCTCCATCATTTCACACCAGTGTCGTAATGGCTGTCAGATCAATAGACCAAGGCTGGTGAAAGTGCACCAAAGAAGGCAAAGACCATTTTGTCAGTTGGTAAGTAGATGGCCACTGTTTTTTCAGATTCCCAAGGAGTAATCCTCCTAGATTACTTGGAAAAAGACAGAATCATAACTGGACCCTATCATGCTGCATTGTTGGATAGTTTGAAACTTTTGGCTGAAGAAAGACCAAGGTCTTCATGCAGGATAATGCATCATTCCACACATCAGTGATAGCAGTGGTGAAAGTGCATGGATTGGGCTTTGCATTATCTCTCCACCAACCCTATTCACCAGACATAGCCCCAATTGATTTCTTCCTGTTTCCTAACTTTGGTTTGCTGGGAAGAATTTTTCTTTAACTGAGGGTTTTAAATCACTTTGCTAAATGCAAATTATTTTTAAGTTGCAGAACTATATTCAAAGACAAGTTTCTTTAAACTTTCTCAGAACTTAAGGTATGAAAAGCTATGTGGTTTGTTTGCATTGTGTGGAAGTGACAAATATAAAATCAGAACCCTACACTAATCCAGTTCATTGTATTTCCTTCATCATTCTGCCCCATTTAACTCAAAGGAGATAACGTGTTTAATCTGAGCAAAACAGTACTGTTTGTGACAGTAGTAGATGTGTTGACGGTATATTGAAGATGTTTAAAGTATCACAATAATTTTTTTTAATAGCATTCTTGAATACACAGATGTTCAGTGCATAGATGAAATTACAGTCATTTACATCCAATTGTAATCAGATGAAAAATGTGGTTGTGGTTAAGAATGGCTAAAGAAATAGTTACAAAGGAAGCCAAAACTGTTTCTTAAGCTTGTTTACTGCCTAAGCGAGAAAAATTATGGTCATTATAATTTAGCTAATGTCAATACATCCACTTTGCACAATAGAGGCTAATGTTGATAGTGTCAGGACATGACACCCAATTGTACTCACATTGTACTTACTACAGGAACTGTGCTCAAATCATTTACTTGATTAGCAGTTGTAATGAGCTGTCTGCACATATTACTCATCATTTTAACTTTTATATGATGCAGTGAAATCAGTATGTGGTGTTGTAGATGTTCATTTTAATGTCAGGCAGGAGCAGTCGGATGTAAAACACAGGAAACAAAACAGTAGTGGGTGCCTGTATAGTTGGACCATCCACAGTTGTGTAGCACTGCAGCTCATGGATGATAGCTTATATTCAGATAAATTTATTCATATTGTTCCTAACATCTGATAAACAGGAATCACCGAGAATCACTATGATCTTATTGCCAAGTGATTAACAACAGTAAGAAGTGAAGCAAAAAAACAAATTACTGAGATAACTGTAACAAATGTTCCATAGGACTTCGAACTGAAAACCAGTTGGCTTCTGACAGTTACCTATTCTTTGTTTATACTAGCATTGGCACAAAATTCTAAGAAGTTGTGAAGAATTTGAGAGATTTTAGTGTAATATAGCACATGGAGATACTTTTACCCCCATAATCCAGGTAACAAATGTGTAAACCATGAAACTGCATAAATGTGACAATTTATCAGAAAGCCTTTATGGCAGTGCAGCTTGCACACAAGCACTGCATCAGCAGAAATGTTTATAAGCATCCACTTTTCATTCATTTCATTTATTTATACCACACATAACTGTAAGAAGTATCCCTACAGCAGAAATAATTTTTGACTGTAGAATTACAAAAGTTAATCGGTGACTTTCATTCTTCAATTACAGTCAGCTTTGAGGTAAATGCACTCAGCTTGCAGTGCACTGGCCTTCTGCTAAATGCCAACAAATCCATCCTCAAACACTTCACTGTAGAAATAGCATTGCCAGCTCCATGACACGTATCAGCCAGTGAGCATCATAGCACTGCCTGCGGCACCTGTTGTCTGATGGAAAAACTATATATGCAGTTAACTGTTCCACTGTAAAGGACAGTCACCCTATTTATTCTGTGATCTGGGCCAGTATGTATGAAAAAAATTCAGAGCAATTCAGTCTGCCAGAAAAGTTCTTGTGACAATGTTCTGGGATATGCATGGTGTATTAGTGGTGGGTTTTGCTGAACACAGGACCACTACAAATGTTGCAGCCTACTTTGGTTAAGTTACATTATCTCCTTCATGATAAATACAACAGTAAAGCTGACAATGTCAAACTTCTTTGTGGCAATGCTTGGCCACATGTTACTGCTCCTATTCACAAGAAAATCACCAAATTTGGGTGGGAGGTGCTCCAGCTTCCACCTTACAGTGCAGACCTTGCACTGTCAGACTTTCGTCTGTTTGGTCCCATGATGATATTTCTGGCTGGCCAACGATTTGCAACAGATGCATAAGTGAAATCAGCAGTCCTCAGATATCTATACTCCAACCAAACAGACTTCTACGAACAGGGCATATTCAAACTGCTACCACAATGGGACAAATGTGTTCAGAACATTGGTGACTATGCAGAAAAGTAGATAAAAGATGTAAGTTCACTTGTGATTTTTGTTTTGCTACCTATTAAACATTTTTATTATAAAATTATTGTGCGCTACTTTCCAGTTTTCGCCGGCCACAGTGGCCGAGCGGCTCTAGGCGCTTCAGTCTGGAACCGTGCGACCGCTACGGTTGCAGGTACGAATCCTGCCTGGGGCATGGATGTGTGTGAAGTCCTTAGGTTAGTTAGGTTTAAATAGTTCTAAGTTCTAGGGACTGATGACGTCAGATGTTAAGTCCCATAGTGCTCAGAGCCATTTGAACCATTTTTTTGCAGTTTTCCTTTATATATTGCTTTACTCCCAAGGCAAATTTTTCTCCCATGGCAAATTTTCGATTATTATTGTTGAATGAAATGGTGAATATTGTGAATGCTAAAGCTATTGTGGATGTAAATATATTTTTTCATACAGTGCTTCTAAGCTACTTCCACCATGCCACATACAAAGAGCTCTGATGACAGGCCAATAGTCCAAAAGAGAAACACTGTTTGCTAGTAATATTTATGACTGTTCATGAACAGATGAATGTAGTTGCCAAGCAGAAAAAAAACCAACTCTTTTGTGTTGTTTGATATGGTTCACCGTGTCCTTACATCTAACCGCGTATCATTAGTCTTCATATTGTATGGAAATTTTAATACAAAAATATCTTCCCAATTCATTTTACACATACTTCTTGCATTCTATGTTTCATACTTCCTCTTTGTGCATCTGATGTTTAAACTTAATATATAAGGTGGCACAGGCAAAGTGGAAATTTTGAACATTAGTGTTGTCAACACTAGCACTGAAAGTTGTTTGGAACTGATATGTAGCATTAAGTAAGCATGCAGCATTGGAATGGCACAAAACGTTTTATCGCTGTGAAAGGATTTTACAAGCAACATGATAATGTGACTACTGCACAGAAGGTATTTTGACAGTGTTACCAGCTAGTTCATCTTGGACATGTCCCATTTGCTCATGCAATTACAATGTGGGGGCATAAGTTTGAAGAAACTGATTCAACCTTGGAAAAGAAGCCTTCAGGCAGAATTTGGACAGTACATACCCCAGAGAACTTTGCATCTGTTTCCATTGAGAGGAGCTCCACTATGTTCAACATCATGCATGTCTGCTAGTGATTGGGTGATGAAGAGTACAAGTAATACTGCACACATTAAAGACTGGGTAGCAATTAAATGTACAGGACCCTGTGTTGCATACAGAATTTAGTGAATGGCTGTTAGCTAAAATCATTGAGTCCGCCAATTTTCTTAACAACATACAGAAGGGAGACAAAGCCCACTTCCACTGTAATGGATACATTAACAAACAGAATTTCTATTTGTGGCCACAGGAAAATCCTTGAGAGTTTCACAAGCTTCATTACACAGTTCTAAGGTTGCAGTATGGAGTGCTTTATCATGTCATGGTGTTGTAGTCTTTTTGAGTATAGGATAGCATTGCAGCAATACGTAACATCTGCTCAGTATGTTGATATGCTTTTGAGACATTCTGTACACTGATATTCTGTACATCGAGACATTGAAAACATATTTTCAGCAGGATGGAGCCAAGGCACGTACTGCCCAACAATCATTTCATGGCCTGCGAGATTCCCTGATCATAGTGTGTCTAATTTCTTCCTGTGGTGACATCTTAAAACCAAAGAAGTGCACATATCATGCAACTATTAATGAACTGAAACAAGGTTGAAGAAGAAATCACTACCATACCGCAAGGCATGCTCCACTGAGCATCCCAGAGTTTCCATAACAGGGTATTAGAATGTGAACACCAAAGGGAGCACATCTTTCTAATATCATCTTTAAAAAGTGAAGAGACAGTTTGTGCATTCCATAATGAAAACATAAATTAAATACTGCATAAATGCACTTTTGTCAATAGAAAAATGTTTTTCCTGTGTTTATTACAGTAAATTACATTACTTCAAAATTTCCCATTTCCCTGTGCCACCCTGTATTGTCAAATTTTCTATTTTTGTTGCACATCAGCAATGAAACCATAGCAGTTACTCCTTACACATCATCATTTCAACATTTGAAAAAATTCTGAAAAGTATGCTAATAGTTAACATATTTCCAGTGTTAGAGGAATGAATAACCACATGTTAAAGATGAAATACTAAATGCCAGTGGTGGTGAGTGATCATATGTTAATATGCTGCTGTACACTGTAAATATTGCACTAAAATCACGCCATTTATCTTTGAATGCAAGCCAGAAACACACAAAAATTTTGCAATTTCTGTTTGAATGCATGATGGTATGCAAATAAAACAGAGGAAAACAGTTTGTAGCGCTCTCTCTGTGATAACTATATACCATTGTCAAGTGTGGAAATGATGCGAGTCCCACTATGAAGATCTCGGAGAAAGGTAGCAGCTGTCTGTTTTTAACTGTCCTTGCTCTGATGGGACATCATCTCGGCTGGCACTAGGGTGCTACGTTGCTTCAGTACCACACCAGTAATTTGCTTTGGAAGTGTGTGTAAAGCATTGTGCCAGCATGAGTGAAAAATTCTGTAGATGGTCTGCAAAGAGGGCCTTTTCCATTAGATTTTTTGAGGAGAAAAATGAGAGCTTTAATTTCTTAGAATATTTCATCTGAGTAGGCCATATGAAAAGGTAAAACACTGAAGATATACAAATAGAGTGTGACGAATCTTTTTAGTAGCATTTTACATGTCATTACAATGCTCAAGAGCATAGATTGGCAATATGTTGGCTTAGGTTTTAATTCCACTGCTATAACCCTCCTCCCCTTTTTTCCCTTATAATGTTAAACTATTAATTATAAAATTTAGATTTATTTACGATTACTACCATTGCCAGTCAAAAGGCTATATGCGGTAGCATAAGGGGGTACACGAGAAAGTTTAGTATGAAAGTGTCCAAAAAGAGTTGGATCTGCAGATGTGATGTTTGTAATGTTATGAGTGTTTCAGTCTGTAAGGGAACTGGCTACACCTGAAAGACACATTGCCGAGTGACTGACTTCTGAATTAACATGTGGCGCACTGATTTCCATAATTCTATTTCATTCAATGTTCATTATTCAGGAACTGTGATGCATCGTGTACTGGAGGAGTGAAAGTTCTAGTACATATTAATGCTGTAATAAAAAACATAGTGGTAGTTGTAAATATATAAACAGTATACATGATCTTAGTACATTATGTTAGCTAATATTGAAACAGTGTTAAGTCACACTTATCATGATGACCTAGCGAAACACAGTC
Organism: Schistocerca cancellata; assembly: GCF_023864275.1. Classification (NCBI taxonomy): domain Eukaryota; kingdom Metazoa; phylum Arthropoda; class Insecta; order Orthoptera; family Acrididae; genus Schistocerca; species Schistocerca cancellata. The sequence continues at coordinate 191,066,310 of NC_064634.1, forward strand.
TGCTTATTTTTGTAATATTGTAGCACATTGGCAAAATTTTGCACAAGCTGCCACTGCTAAATGCAAACATGAGGCAGTGGATTTTATAGCATCCCTGAAAGAAAACCGAAACCAGTAGTTTGTAAATGTAATCCTCTCCTTGCTATTGAAAAATTGTCAAAAAAGAGAATTTGCCACAAAATATAAAATAATGATGTGACTATCTGCAAATGTCTTCCATTTTGATAGACCACCTAGTGTGTTATCCTCTGCTTATTAGCTTCATGTAACTATCATTGTCAATGACTCGGTATTTTCAAACAACTGATTTTGTAGACTTGTTTGTTTCTTTCAGACAACAGTCATAATCAGTGACTCAGCCAAAGACTTGGTCTTCTTCTTTCTCCAAGTTTATTATTCCAAATTTGAAGTCCTTAAATTCTACTCATATACACCTTATGCATCAAGTTTAAATGCCGCATTTTGTGTGGCATTATGTCAATACATTTATTCCTTTTCTGCCAAATGTGTATTTCATTTTAAAAACGTGGGAAGATGAAGCTCTCATTGACTTGGTCATGAGTTCGAGTCATATACAAACTCTGATGAAGAGCTGAGTTCTGTAATTAATGGCTCTCTCTTAGGCAGAATTCAGTATGCGATACAAATAGGGGCATGTAACCAATCTCCATATGGAGGAGGCACTGGATATTATGTAAGCTCATATACAGAAACTGGAACATGGTTGCTCAACTGAAAAACTTCAATTATTCAGAGCACGCAGACAGGTCCATACACATGCAACTGCCCTGCCTGTGCACTGCACTTTAAATTAAGTGAAGGTTTGTCTGTTGGTGGTGGTGGTGTGTGTGTGGGGGGGGGGGGGAGATGGGGAGGGGGGTGTTGGTTGAGTAAATGATGAACTAAGATGAGGTGAGGGGAAAGGGAGAGCAAGGACTACGAGAGGCATGGACAGCAAGGAATATACGTATCTCGTCCTGATGTTGGCCGAGTAGTGATGTTGCACATTGTGGGGTAGAAAGCAAGTATCTGCTTGGGAGAGGGTAGTGTATTGGCAGAGGGAGACCACTGTTAAGAGAAAGTGAAATTGTGTCTGTTATTAAATCAGTAAATACACTGCTTGCCAATTGTTAGGGAACAATGCCAATTGCTACAGAAAAGCTGACAATTGCTGCAGAACTTCTGCCAGTTCCCGCAAGTGCAGAACAGCTGCCAACAGCTTCCAATTGCTGTGAATACTTGACCAATGAAACTGAAAGGAAATGTGTAGGGTGGGATGTGTTAAACTGCAGCAGAGCCTGTGCACAAACACTGTGTTTGCATTCGATAGTTCATGCAGTATGGTGTCTGGTGGAGGTTTTTGTGGAATCAATTAGTGCAACATTCCGTGTGGTACGGTGTCATATCTGCAAGATAACATTTGCGTGCTTATGATTGTAGATAAGCAGTTGCACAGATAAAGCCAGTCAAAGTGTCACTAACGTTGACACAGTATGGGTGTGCCCAGAAGTGTCATGCTATGATTTTAAAAAAACTGTCGAAAAACCATGCCAGTGGTCAAATGTGGACTACCACACTGTAAGAGGATCAATATGTAGCCCTAGTTGCATAAAGGAATGGGCATATCACTCTTAGGCAGATTGCTGCATAACTTGTGACCACTGTTGGTACACTTGTCTCTGCCAGAACCATTTCAGGGCTATTAAAGCAGGTTGATTTGTATGCTCATAAACTTATTAAATGCATCCCACTCCAACCCTGCTACTGTCGAGAAAGTGACCATTGATGTAAGGAGCTTGTTGGTTAGGAACAGCAACAATGGTCCAGAGTGATGTTCTTCAATGAATCCCAGTTCATTGTGTCATGTGCCCTTCAGTTAGTGTGGAGAGAGAGAGAGAGAGAGAGAGAGAGAGAGAGAGAGAGCACATGTTATATACCACAGAATGTTCATGAATGTTATTGGTATGGCCTGTGTGTTATGATATGGGCAGGCATCATGCACAATGGCCAAACACTGAGTTATATATTGGTGCAAAGTACTGTTACAACATAGCAGTATTGCAGGGAAATTATTCTGGATCATGTCCATGTCTTTATGGGTGTGGTGGAACCCAACTTTCTTTTTATGGATAACAGTGCCTGTCCAAACAGGACAGCTGAGGTGTCAGACACACTGGAAGGTGAAGATATTGAACGTATGGAATGGCCTGCATGCTCTCCAGACCTAAACCCTATAGAGCATGCCTGAGATGCTCTTGGCAGATGTGTTGCTCAATGTACACCCCCTCCCCAAACTGCAAGAACTGAAAAATTCCTTGAGCCTTGAGAGAGGAGTGGGCAATACCCCCACCCCAAGGGCTTCTCGACAGTTTGGTAGCCAGCATGAAATAACAGGTACTAAATGTGCATTAGTGCCTGAGGAGGGCATATTCCTTGCTGAGAGTCCGATACCAACCTTTATGTTGGGAATCGGACCTGTGTCAGACATAAATGATGTTTATATCTGCTATCTTGCTTTTCCTTGTGGTGAAATCTGTACCAACTTTAGTTATAAATACACCATTCCACCTCTGTTATGGATGTACTGTGTCTCACGTTGTCCATCATTGCCTGTCATTATTCCTGTGCAACAGTCTCTCTGTTCCTTAGCAGTTGACTATGATGAAATATAAAGAAGAATTGTGGAGATCAGTGCACCATGCATTAATTCAGTTCTCAGTCACTTACAAAGAGATCCATCCCATCAACAGAAATTAGGAAAAGAATTGCAATGGCAAAAGAAGGATTCAAGAGGAAACAGAAATTACTTTGTGGGCCATGAAACAAAGATTTGAGGAAAAGACTTGCCAAATGTTACATCTGGAGCATTGCACTATATGGTGCGGAGACCAGGACATTGAGGAAGGAAGATGAAAGAAGATTGGAGACACTAGAGATGTGGATATGGAGAGGAAGGGAAAAAGTGAAATGGGAAGACCGAGTAAGGTATGAAGAAGTATTATGAAGAGTTGGAGAAGAAAGAAAGATGCTGAAAGTCATCAGAAAGAGAAAATGGAACTGGATTGGACATAATTTGAGGAGGGACAGTTTATTGAAGGAAGGAATAGAAAAATAATGGAGTGAAAAAGGGGAAGAGGAAAAAGAAGATATCAAATGCTGGACAATATCAAAAGAGGCAAATATTCAGAAATGAAAAGACTGGCTATGGACAGACAAAAGTGGAAGAGGCTTAACCCATGACAAGACCTGCCGTAAGACAGAATACCATACATACACAGTCACTTAGCAGTGTGTCTTTCAGGTGTGGTCAGTTTCCTTAGAGATTTAAATACTCATTAGTGAAATCTCTATATATAAAAGGAAATGGACTCACTCACTGACCACCACCCAGCCCAAACCACTAGGCATAGAAGCTTGAAGTTTGGAGAAATTGTGGATCTTATGCTGTAGGTGTTTAAGAAGAGATGTTTTGAAATTCCCACCCGAAGGGGTGAAATAGGGGAAGGAGGTTTTTTTGTCAAAAATGTTGCTATTAATGCAATTTTGAAGCTAGACCTATAAAAATTGTATTTGGTTTCTTGGTCAGAAGTAAAGAAATATGTTTTTCAGCATTTTTGGAAATTTAACCCTGTGAGGTGAAATGAGGAGTGAAAGTCCTTTATGGAAATATTTCATTGTGCAAGCATTTTTGAAGCTAAGTCTATGAAAATTTGTATTTTGCTTCTCTGTTAGAAATAAAACATATGCCTGTCACTGTTCTTGGAAGCTCAGACCCTAAGGGGGTGAAATATTTTATGAAAATACAAGGCATTCCATTTATCTGATGACTGCCTGCCCAGGCCGGCCATGGAAGCCATGCCTGCCGGTTGAACGGATCCCACAGAACTGCAGTATGCCTCCCCCACCCCTCATTTATTTATTTTGGGAGGGGGCTGAAAGGCATAATCAGTCTTAAATGATGATGATGATGATGATGATGGAGGGGGGGGGGGGAGGGTTAGCCTGAAGGCCGTACAGGCATATGCTCCTTGTCAGCCTGTGTCATTTGAGCAGTGAAACAGGCACCATGAGTGTAACACTGAAGTTTGCGAATGCAGCTATGGCAAGAGCAAATTATTCAGTTCTACCAGTGCTTATTTATGATTCGAATGTGCGTACAGAGTCCTTTTGTACTGTTTGGAGATAGTATAAACAGAAGATCCAGGTGTCAGAGTTCAGAGTCGTATGCAGTTCTCAAATTAGTGAATAAATTTCATGAAACGGAAAGCATTCAAGATAACAAGTGTAAACGATGACATTCAGTGCTCATAGAAACTCATCTCAGTGACACTGTGTACCACCTGGAAAATTCACCTAAAAAGTCTTGGATGTCTTTCGCAGCAAACACAAATTTCGCACACCTCTGTACAAAGAGGTGCTAAGCTGCATGGGGTAAGACCCTGTAAAGTATCAGTAGTTCAAGAACTTCGCCCTAGTGATCCTGTGCACGGGTTTAAGTTTTGCGAATGGGTTTTAAAACAAGTGCATGATGGTGAAATGGATTCGAACCTCATTCTGTTTTCAGATGAGGCTTGGTTCCATTTACCTGGGTATGTTAATTCCCAAAACTGTCAACATTGGAGCACCGATAGACCTATAGTGCTTCATGAGGAACCGCTTCATGATCAGAAAATAGGGGTGTGGTGCACAGTTAGTGATGACAGAATAATAGGCTCAATTTTTTTAATGACCATAACATATAAGCCAGTGTTTTTTAATGAACTGATTGAAAGAGAACGAAGCTTCGCATTTTTTTCAACAGAATTTGGCTAGGGATCATGTGGCCAGTGTTTCTTTGCACACAATTCGTGATGTGTTTGATGAACGAGTGATTAGTAACAAAATCTGGCCCACTAGAAGTCCTGATTTAACTCTGCGATTTTTATTTATGGGGTGCACTGAAGGACAAAGCATACACAGCAAATCCTCACACAATAAAGGAGCTCAAGTATAATATCTATGAATCAATTAATTCAATATCTCAACGAAAATTACATCATTGATTAATAAATTCTTGAGTAGATGTCAGAAATGTGTGGAAAATAATGGCAGGCAGTTTCAGCATCTTCATGTGTGACATGGGTGAGTACAAAATTTATTTGTGTATGGTTTAAATGTAGTCAAGTGGTACCGCAGCAGTAGACAGGCGACACGCCCTCTGATCGCCAGTCAATGGAGCACTCACTGCCAGGCATCTACCGCGTTGCACAGGCAGTCATCAGATAAATGGAACACCCAGTATTCCATTGCGAATGCATTTTTAAAGCAATATCTTTGAAGTTGATGTTTGGCTTCATGGTTTGAGATGAAAAAATAAGAGTTCACTGTTGTTGGAAGTTTAACCCCTGAGGGGGGTGAAATAGGCTCAGACTGATTCACTGACTCGTCACTGCCCAGCCCAATCCTCCTAAGGATAGAAACTTGCAGTTTGGAGAAGCTGTGGATTTTATGCTGAAGGCATCATTTAAGAAGGAATTTCTGAAATTCCACTCCTAAGGGGGTGAAATAGAGAATGAAAGACTTTTTGAAAGTATGTCGCTATTAAGGGAATTTTGAAGCTGGAACTTCAAAAACTGGTATTTGGTTTCTTAGTCAGAAAATAAAAAATATGTGTTTCAGCATTTCTGGTAATTCCACTATAAAGGGGATAAAATAGTCGCTGATTGCTTTAAAAAAAAAAATTACTGAACAGCTACCAAATTATTTTTAAAGCTACATCTATGAAGTTGGTATTCTTAGGCCCATCGCAGAATACCTCGCCAGAGTCCATCTCTCTTCTCACCCCTACCATTCTCCACACACCTGCCTTTTACATGCTTCCTAAAGTCCAGAAACCCAACCACCCAGGATGCCCTATTTTGGCCAGTTGTTGTGCCCCCACTGAGGGAATTTCTGTTTTCATAGACCAACACTTTCAACCTATTATCCGGAACCTATCCTCCTATATAAAAGATACCAACCATTTCCTCCACTGATTCTCCAAAATTCCTGTCCTTTTGCCACACTTTGCCCTGCTCATCACTATTGATGCCACCTCCCTTTACGCTGACAACCGTAATGCCCATGGCCTTATCACTATTGAACACTAGCATTCGCAGTGCCTGACGGATTCCAAACTATCTATCTCCTTCCTAGTCACCATGACCAACTATACCCTCACCCACAGTTACTTTTCCTTTGAAGACATTACCTACAAACAAACCCAGGATACGGCTATGGGCACTCACATGGTGCCGTCCTATGCCAACCTATTCATGAGCCACCTAGATGAATCCTTCCTAAACACCCAGAATCCTAAAACCCTCATCTGTGTCAGATTCATTAATGACATATTAACGATTTGGATCAAGGGTGAGGACACCTTATCCGCATTCCTCCAGAGCCTCAACAATTTCTCTCCCGGTTGCTTCACCTGGTCCTACTCATCCCAACAAGCCACCTTCCTAGATGGTGTCATCCACCTCAAAGATGGCTACATCAGTACCTCCATCCCTATCAAACCGACTAACAAACAGCAATACCTCCACTTCAACAGTTGCCACCAGTTCCATATCAAGAAGTCCCTTCCATACAGACTAACCACCCATGGTCGTCACATCTGTAGCGATGAGCAGTCCCTCTCAAAATATACTGAGGATCTCACTGAAGTCTTCAGGAACCATAATTATCCTTCCAACCTTGTACAAAAACAAATCTCCTGTGCCTATTCTTTCCAGTCTCCCACCATCTCCCAAAGTCCCACTGTCCGGCCGCAGAGGAGCATCCTCATAACTCAGTACCAGCCAGGAATGGAGCAACTAAAAGACATTCTCTGCCAGGGTTTCAACTACCTCTCGTCAAGCTGTGAAATGAGAAATGTTCTGCCCACTACCCTTCCCACCCCTCTCACAGTGGTATTCCACTGTCCACCAAACCTACACAATATACTCGTCCATCCCTACACAACCCGTGCACCCAACCCCTTACCTCATGGCTCTTACCCGTGTAATAGACCTATAGACCTAGATGCAAGACCTGTCCCGCACATCCTCCCATCACCACCTACTCCAGTCCGATCACAAACATTGCCTATTGCATCAAAGGCAGGGCTATCTGTGAAACAAGTCATGTGATCGACAAGCTAAGCTGCAACTACTGTGCTGCATTCTATGTGGACATGACAACCAAAAGCTGTCTGTCTGCATGAATGGCCACTGACAAACTGGGGCCAAGAAACAAATCAACCACCCAGTTGCCGAGCATGCTGCCGAACATGACATCCTTCATTTCGATGACTGCTTCACAGATTATGCCATATGAATAATTCCCACCAACAACAGCTTTTCTGAATTGCATATGTGGGAACTTTCCCTGCAATATATCCTACATTCCTGTAACCCTCCTGGCCTTAACCTTTGTTAGTCATTGTCCTCTCCCATCTAGCCCCTTCTCTGTTCCCATTCCAGTACTACAGTGCCCTCATTCCTCCATAGCACCTAGTCTTTTTACTTCTGTCCTATTCGTCCTATTCCACCATCCCCCCCCCCCCCCCTCCCCAACTGCTGCTGTCTAACCTCCTGACTGCACATAGCTGCTGTACCCTATCTTCACCTTGTCATTGCCTGCTCCCCAGCAGCACTTCACTGTTAGCCTTAGTTGACTGAGACTGCAGGTGTGTGTGTGTGTGTGTGTGTGTGTGTGTGTGTGTGTGTGTGTGTGTGATCTAATTTTGACGAAGGCCTTACTGGCTGAAATCTATATACATGACAACATTTTTGTAGTGTCTATCTGCAACTCAGCTTATGCTGAGTAACAACTATCTTCCAATATACACTCTGTAAACCACTTTGAAGTGTGTAGCAGAAGGTACCTTCCATTGTACCAATTATCTTTCTTCCCATTCCATTTTCATATGTAGTGCGCAGAGGAGGATTGCTTAAATGTGAATATGTGCTGTAATTAGTCTGATCTTGTCTTCATGGTCCCTGTGAGAGTGAAGTGATACATAGGCATCTATAACATGTTTCTAGATTTTTCACTCGATATTTGTTCTAGAAACTTCATAAGTAGAATTTTGCAGGATGTTTGGTACCTATCTTCAAGCATCTACCAGCTCAGGTTTTTACAGCATTTGTACTACCTTCCTTGTATATGTTCAATATCTCCTGCTAGTACTATTTTCAGTGGTCCCATAAACTTGAGAAGTATTCTAGGATTGGTCACTCCAGTTTTTTTGTAAGTAATCTTTTTCGGTGTCATATTTTCCCAGTGTCAATGAACCAAAGTTACCAACTGCTTTACTTACACATGAGGTTATATGGTCAGTCCATTCTGTGTTCTTACAAATTTTACCCCTTAATATTTATTGCTTACCTTTTAAATATATGAATATATTGGAAAATAGATGCTCAATTGATAAAATTTCTCTTCCGTAATTCATCTATTGGTAATGTCAAAATAATGGCTGAATATCAAGGAATCACTTAACAATATGTACCAAAGGAAGTGAAAAGAGCATGAGTAAGGAAAAACATAGTGGATTTGAGACACAGTAGTGTAAGAATAGAGAAATAGTTTATGTTTGTGTTTCCTGGCTCTGAGCACTATGGGACTAAACATCTGAGGTCATCAGTCCCCTAGAACTTAGAACTACTTAAACCTAACCAACCTAAGGACATCACACACATCCATGCCCGAGGCAGGATTCGAACCTGTGACCGTAGTGGCCGCACAGTTCTAGACTGTAGCGCCTAGAACCACTCGGCCACTCCGGCCGGCTTTGTTTTTCCTGTTTCAATCTTTCTGCTTCATATCTAAGTCACTGGAATGAAGTTGATGGTTTATGCATAATGACAGCTGATTGCTTCAGGTACCTTTCTGAAATAAGAGTCACTGAATCATGTAAGTTATTAGATGTACTTGCTTTGTATCTTACCTGCATCCTTCTCCTCCTCTTCCCCCTCATTGTGAAACCCTGGGAGAGGTGCCTTTTCATCAAAATGTTTCCAGCAAATTATTAATTCTCTGCTTCTGCTTTCCACTTGAAGGAAAAGTTAACTTTTGAAAAACTCAGATGACTCTGTGTTTACTTTTCAGTTACTGTGACTACTGTAGTATAAATCCTGTTGTATTGTTAACAGTGTGGCAGACATGTTCATTCCATTCCATTCTTGTTACAGGGGTGTGAAAGATGAGTAAAACATAATGCAGGATCACTATTGTAATTACTGTAAAATTGTAATTCTGCAGGCTTTCCAGGCAATAGATGATGTGTTGAATAATTAGGTCTTCTGCTGGTCATTAGCATCATCCCTCATGATGTTTTGACAGTGTGACTTAATGTCTTCTTCAGGTGCTCCCTGCAATGACACCATCAAATGGCAGAAGACCCAATCATTCAACAGACTATGTAGTTTTTCTGAAAGGTTGCCACAAAGATTAAAAAGATTAAATGTACTTATACTTTCTGTACAAAGTATTGTTTTTAATCCATCCAAGAAACATGGAAGTTTTCTGTAGTATGTACCTGCATTCACAATTGATAAAAATACAGAATTTAAAGAAGGGTTGCATATCACTTATTCCTCTTCTCCGTCCATCAAACATAGTCCCCACTACTACCAGCATCATTTTTGAGCCTCTGTCTGTTCACCAATCTTCTTCCCTCTTATCTTTCAATCCCATTCAAGTCGCTTGGAAAACTCCATTGGTTCTTTCCGAATCTTCTCAAACCTCATGTCCCTGTAATCCTGATTTTGCCACCCATTCTCTCTTCTTTATTGCACCCCCCCCCCCCCCCCCCCATCTCTCTCTCTCTGTCTCTCTCTTCTCTGAAATCACAGCAACTGGACCTGTCGACTTCTTGCTTGTCCCTCTACATCTGTACCATCTCTATCTCACCACTGACATATTTTCCTCACTGTAGTACTCATTCTCCCTCCCCATGCAGCATCCTCATCCTCCACTCTCCCGACCCCCACCCGCTCCACCCTGTCTCAATATTCTCTCCCTTTGGAAGCGTCATCTCGTAGTGCCCCAAGCCCTTATTATCTAACTCCATCAGATTCATCCTCACTCTTGTTGTATTCATCCTCTTCCTCTGTTCATCATAAACTCTTGTCATCTGCATACTTTCTCCTCTGTCACCCTCATGCTCTTTCACATTACCCCTCATACTTGAACTCCATCCTGTCATTCTCATACTGTCTGCAAATCACCCTAATACCTCTAAATTATCATCATACTCCTCATGTCCCAGCCCCCACCCTGTCCCCTCCCATGAACCATTGCAGATTGCAGTACCATAGGTGCAACCACAATGGAGGGGTATTGTTGAGAGGCCAGACTAACGTGTGGTTCCTGAAGAGGGGCAGAAGCCTTTCCAGTAGTTCCAGGGGCAACAGTCTGGATGATTGATGGAACTGGCCTTATAATATCAACCAAAACAACTGCATTGCTGTGCTGGTACTGTGAACACCTGAAAGCAAGGGGAGACTACAGCCATAATTCTTCCCGAGGATACGCAGCTTTACTGTATGGTTAAAAGATGATGGCATCCTCTTGGGTAAAATATTCCATAGATAAAATAGTCCCCCATTTGGATTTCTGGGTGGGGTCTACTCAGGAGTATGTCGTTATCAGGAGAAACATAGTGTTCTACAGATCGGAGTGTGGACTGTCAGATCCCTTAACTGGACAGATAGGTTAGAAAATTTAAAAAGGGAAATGGATAGGTTACAGTTAGATATAGTGGGAATTAATGAAGTCCAGTGCAGGAGGAACGGGACTTCTAGTCAGGTGAGTACAGGTTTATAAATACAAAATCCAGTAGGGGTAATGTAGGAGTAGGTTTAATAATGAATAAAAAGTAGGAACGCGGATAAGCTGCTATGGACAGCATGGTTAATGTATTATTGTAGCCAAGATAGCCACAAAGCCCACACGTACCACAATAGTTCAAGTTTATATGCCAAATAGCTCCATAGATGATGAAGAGATCGAAGAAATACGCTGAAGTGCCAGAGAAACTGGTATAGGCATGTATATTCAAATACAGAGATGTAAACAGGCAGAATATGACACTGCAGTTGGCAATGCTCATATAAGATGAAAAATGTGTGGCACAGTTGTTAGATCGGTTACTGCTGCTATAATGGCATGTTATCAAGATTTAAGTGAGTTTGACCATGGTGTTATAGTTAGCACCCGAGCGATGGGACACTGCATCTCTGAGGTAGTGAAGAAGTGGGGTTTTTCCTGTGCGACCATTTCACTCGTGTACTGTAAGTATCAGGAATCTGGTAAAACATCAAATCTCCGTCATTGCTGCGGCCAATAAAAGATCCTACAAGAGCAGGACCAATGATGACTGAAGAAAATCATTCAATGACACAGAAGTGCAACCGTTCTGCAAATTGCTGTAGATTTCAATGCTGGGCCACCAGTAAGTGTCAGCATGTGAACCATTCAATGAAACATCATCAATATGGCCTTTCAAAGTGAAAGACCCACTTGTGTACCCTTAGATGACTGCACGATACAAAGCTTTACACTTTGTCTGGGCCTGTCAGCACCGACATTGGACTGTTGATGACTGAAAACATGTTGCCTTGTCTGACGAGTCTCATTCCATTTTGTATTGAGTGGATGGACGTGTACGGATATGGAGACAACCTCATGGATCCATGAACCCTGCATGTCAGCGAGTGACTATTCAAGCTGGTGGAGGCTCTGTAATGGTGCGAGGCATGTGCAGAAGAAAGAAGCCTGTGTACATGGAAGAGACCTGGAGACACCGGAAGGTTTCAGATTGATTATATAATGGTAAGACACAGATTTAGGAAACAGGTTTTAAATTGTAAGACATTTCCAGTGCCAGATGTGGACTCCGACCACAGTTTATTGGTTATGAACTGTAGATTAAAACTGAAGAAACTGCAAAAAGGTGGGAGTTTAAGGAGATGGGGCATGGATAAACTGAAAGAACCAGAGGTTGTAGAGAGTTTTAGAGGGAGTGTTAGGGAACGATTGACAAGAGCAGGGGAAAGGAATACATTAGAAGAAGAAAGGGTAGCTTTGAGAGATGAAATAGTGAAAGCAGCAGAAGATCAAATAGGTAAAAAGATGAAGGCTAGTAGAAATATTTGGGTAACACATGGGATATTGAAATTAAATGATGAAAGAAAAAAATATAAAAATGCTGTAAATGAAGCTGGCGAAAAGGAATAAAAAAGTCTAAAAAATGAGATCAACAAGAAGTGCAAAATGGCTAAGCAGGAGTGGCTAGAGGACAAATGTACGGATGTAGAAGAATGTGTCACTAGGGGTAAGATAGATAGTGCCTACAGGAAAGTTAGAGACCTTTGGAGAGAGAAAAACCACCTGTTTGAATATAAAGAGCTCAGATGGTAAACAAGCCCTAAGCAAAGAAGGGAAAGCAGAATGATGGACGGAGTGTATAGAGGGTCTATACAAGGGCGATGTACGTGATGGCATTATTATGGAAATGGAAGAGGACATAGATGAAGATGAGATGGGTATATGATGCTAAGTGATGAATTTGACAGAGCATGGGAGTAGACAACATTCCGTTAGAACTACTGATAGCCTTGGGAGAGCCAGCCATAACAAAACTCTTCCATCTGATGAGCAAAATGTATGAGACAGGCAAAATACCCTCAGACTTCAAGAAGAATATGGTGATTCCAATTCCAAAGAAAGCAGGTGCTGGCAGGTATGAGAATTATCAAACTATCAGTTGAATAAGCCAGGTTGCAAAATACTAATACAAATTCTATAGATAAAAAGGAAAATCTGGTAGAAGCCACCCTCTGGGAAGATTCCATAGAAAAGAAGGAACACACAAGGCAGTACTGACCGTACGACTGATCTTAGAGAAGTATATCTAAAAAGAAAGATGATGAGACTTACCAAACAAAAGCGCTGGCAGGTCGATAGACACACAAACAAACACAAACATCCACACAAAATTCTAGCTTTCGCAACCAATGGTTGCCTCGTCAGGAAAGAGGGAAGGAGAGGGAAAGACAAAAGGATTTGGGTTTTAAGGGAGAGGGTAAGGAGTCATTCCAATCCCGGGAGCAGAAAGACTTACCTTAGGGGGAAAAAAAGGACAGGTATACACTCGCACACACACACATATCCATCCGCATATACACAGACACAAGCAGACATTTGTAAAGGCAAAGAGTTTGGGCAGTGTCTGTGTCTGTGTATATGCGGATGGATATGTGTGTGCGTGCGAGTGTATACCTGTCCTTTTTTCCCCCTAAGGTAAGTCTTTCTGCTCCCGGGATTGGAATGACTCCTTACCCTCTCCCTTAAAACCCAAATCCTTTTGTCTTTCCCTCTCCTTCCCTCTTTCCTGACGAGGCAACCATTGGTTGCGAAAGCTAGAATTTTGTGTGTATGTTTGTGTTTGTTTGTGTGTCTATCGACCTGCCAGCGCTTTTGTTTGGTAAGTCTCATCATCTTTCTTTTTAGATATATTTTTCCCACGTGGAATGTTTCCCTCTATTATATTCTGATCTTAGAGAAGGTTGGTTAAGGAAAGACAAACCTACGTTTACAGCATTTTTAGACTCTCAAAATGCTTTTGATAATGTTCAACTGGAATAATTTCTTTCAAATTTTGAAGGTAGCAGGGATAAAATATGGAGAGCGAAAGACTATTTACAATTTCTGCAGAAATCAGATGGCAGTTAGAGGAGTCTAGGGGCATGTGAGGGAAGCGGTGGTTGGGAAGGGAGTGTTCAATCTATATATTGAGCAGGCTGTGAAGGAAATAAAGAAAAAAAAATGGAGAGGGAGCTAAAATTCAGGGAGAAGAGATAAAAACCTTGAGGTTTGCCAATGACATTGTAATTCTGCCAGAAATGGGAAAGATCTCGGAAGAGCAGTTGAATGTAATCGACAGTGTCTTGAAAGGGGGATATATGATCTACATCAATGAAAGCAAAAGAAGGGTAATGGAATGTAGTTGCATTAAATCAGGTGATGCACAAGGAATTTTATTATGAAATAAAATGTTTAAAGTAGTAGATGAATTTGCTTTTTGGGCAGCAAAATAACTGATGGAGGTCGAAGTAAAGAGGATAAAAAATGTAGATCGGTGATGGCAAGAATTGCTTTTCTGAAGAAGATAAATTTGTTAATATCGAGTATAGATTTAAGGGTCAGGAAGTCTTTTCTGAAAGTATTTGTATGGAGTGTAGTCATGTATGGAAATGAAACATGGATGACAAACAGTTTTAGAGGAGAAGAGAATAGGAACTTTAGAAATGTGGTGCTACAGAAGAATGGTGAAGATTAGATGGGTCGAGCACATAACTAATGAGGAAGTACTGAATTGAACTGCGGAGAAGAGGTATTTGTGGCACAACTTGACTAGAAGAAGGGATCGGTTGGTGGGACATGTTCTGAGGCATCTAGGAATCACCAATTTAGTATTGACGGGAGGCATGGTGGGTAAAAATTGTAAAGGGGGACCAAGAGGTGAATACACTTAGCAGATTCAGAAGGATGTAGGTTGCAGTAGTTAATTGGAGATAAAGTTGCTTCCACAGGGTAGAGTAGCATGGGGAGCTGCATCAAACCATTCTTTGAACTGAAGACCACAACAATAACATCAACAACAACTACTCCTCACGTTATCTTCCCGCCACGTCGCCCTCGCAACTCCTGCCCCATCACCACTCCAAGCTCGCGCCCCGTCGCCCACCATCTAACCCCTCCCGCCTCCTCCTCCCCCCCCCCCCCCGCCCAAATCGCTATTATACTGCCCCCCTCCTGTCACCCTCATACTCTCCCCCCGTCATAATCATAATCCCCCCTTCCTATCAAAATCACCCACCACACACGCCACCACTCTCATACTCCTGCCAACCCCCACCCCCATCACTGTTGCCCTCACACCTGCCTTCTGGTTTTATCATTACTCTCACCTCCCCCCCTCCCCAGTCCCTCTTCCTTCTGTTGCACCATCTCCTCCACCACAACCCTCCCACTAAGTCATTTTCCACTCCTCACTCGGGGCCCTCCTCCACTCCCTCATCCCCATTGTGCAATCTCCTACCCCTCCTGTGCACCCCTCTTCCACCACTCTCACTGCTGTCGCCCTCTCCTCCACTTTCACTGTTGACCCCTCCTCCACTATGCCATAACACCACTTTCAGCTTTCCACAAATTGCACTCTGCTATGATTCTCACTTTCTCCATCTCTTATTGCCCATCCTATACCTCCTCAATTTCCTTATTCCACCTCTTCCTGCATTATACTTTCCTCCTTTTTATCTCCTGGCTTTCTATTCTCTGCTTGATTCATGACCCCCCCCCCCCCCATCTCCCCTCTCCAAATCCCCACCCATCCTAACCGTTACCCCCTACACCTCTCCCTTCCCCAACAGCATAGCACCTCCTTTTCGTTTATGTTTACAGGTCTAAAATTTCTCTCTCTGCCAGTCTTTTTCCATTGTCCTCCCTATCCATCAGTCCCGACCCGTTTGCATTCTCTTGTTTCCCTCTGTTTCATATTCAAGTTTTAAGATTTGTGATAATGTGCTCTAAAATTTTTCTTTACTTCAGTTATTCCACAGTGTAATTATTTGTATACTATATCAGTAGAACTTTGTTAAAGGAATCTGGGTCATTCCACACCACTGGTAACCACCTGACCATCTCCAATCTGAATAAAATTTTGCACAGGGATTTCTTATTTAACAAAATGAATCTGCACAAAATTAGGAGCACAGGATACAAAAAATTCAATGTTTTATGATGCTTTCAGTAAGGGGCTGCAAAATGTTGACAGGGCTATGACAGTTTTGTCCAAATTCAAGAAGCTTAAAATTGTAACTGGCAGTAATCGAAGTGGGTTGTTTGCATCACATGCAAAATTTGTGTGCTCTTAACCCATTATAATTTCAAGTCTTTCGCATTCATCATATTTATGTTACATGAGGCCAAAGTTGAGAAAAATTAAATTGTTATAATTTTTCAGCTCTTTTGTAAATGTAACAATTTTCGAACTAAGTGTACTGAGTACTCTTTAGCAGTCCTGTAAAGAAATTGCTTGCTATAATTCTAACAAACTGTGACTGTTACTTGTTGAGTTTTAAAGAAATTATTTATATGTAAATGTGCCATTACATTTTTTTATCAAATTTATGTATAATTTGATGTCATATTGTACTGTAAAGATCATAATTTGTTTGGAAACTCTTTGAGATGGTTAAAAACAGACAACAAAATTGCTATTTTCAAATGTTTGCAAACCATCATTTCAAAAGCTGCATTTTAAATGAGAATCTCAAAAATGTTAGTATAGTAGTCACATTCTTAATCTGTGATGTACAGCTTCTTCAAACAGTATTATTGTACTTGCACATAACAGTTCATTTAACACATTTTCATTCTGGCTGTATTCTTTCTTGAAGGAAGATAAAACTGTGCTTCTCTCATCATCTTTCCTTTACTTTTTGCCAGGCGTTGTTGTTATAACCACTAACCCATTAAACCTTCTAGCTTATTGACCATTCAGCTTGAAATTGTAAGTTGAGAAGCCATTTGTGGAATTGACCAACTTTTTGGTAGAAGTGTACAGTGTTCCACTTCCTTTTCAATGTGATATTAAGTTGCTCAGGAGTTGTTGTTACTCATTTGCTTGTCACCTTATTTCTTCACACTGGCCAGTATATCTTGGTTGGACTTCGTTATTACTGGAAATTAAGAGCATAACCGAAAATCCAAATTCTTAAATAAATATGATGCTTCTCAAAAACAACATGTTGTGTATTGTACTCTCATTTACAGTGACCATGCATCAGAAAGTTTGCTCATTGTTTGGAACATCACATATATTTTAACACAGACTCATCCCTGTGACATCATTGGCATTTCACACCCATTCTTCATCCATGGCTCGCATAATATCTCCTAAGCAGGACCTTCCAATATGGAACCAGTTGCCCAACTTGCAGCTGCCACAGATGAGATAAAGTTTGTGTCATCATCCAGGCTTGCAGATACACTATGTCCATCCATTCCAGAATGCATGCACATAAATAAAACACACATTCTAATTCATTACTTAAATAAACTTTTTATGGTGGCGATCATCATCTGTTGGTTTAGTAAAGGTTTGTGTAGCATATCACTTCGCAAATCTCAGAGTTTGAAGAAACTTGGATTTCTTTTTGCTTCAACCCATTCAGTTGGTCATAAAAGTCAATATGGTAATGGCGTTGCTGATCATTAGAAATTTACTGTACAAGTATATGGTATCTGGCGTGTGCAGCAGAAATTGAAATCTGTCTACAGATTTACTTTGTACTTGGTAAATATTGTACTGTATGTCACTTGTGACTCTTACTATAAGACTTTCTGATATTTTAAAGTATAATGCCCCAGACTTTACAAATTTGAATTGACTGTTTCTGCAATTTTCATTTGTCCATGAACACTTGAATCATTTGTAGGGGATAAAAGGAACACTTCAATCATTTGTAGGAAAGAAAAGAGCAGCATATGTCTTGTGAACCTCATTTTTTGCATATTGGACACAATTTTTGGTGTGATCAAATACTTCATCTAGTTAGCTTTATTACTTCAGCCACTTGTTCTTTATCAGGTCCACTTAAGCATATTTTAATGATTAGAATTGTTTTTTCAAAAGGATTGAGGTAGGGTTTTTTTTTTTTTTTTTTTTTTTTTTACAAGAACTCAGAGTGTGAATGAGCATTTCATGATAGAATCAGATCATTGACTCTGTTTCAAGGTCATAATCAGAGTGTAGTTTCAGTGATGCAGGTCCTTTTTTAAGATTACTAAAAGGGGTCCAGTGGTATGGAATTGTCCACACAACCAATTGAGCAAGGTGGTACGGAAGGACCGCCACCAACATCCTTCTGTCTTACACAAAATAATATACCCTAATTCTACAACCTGAAGCTGTGTAGTGAACAAAGCTTTTTTTGTTGAGTTATCAATCTTCTGACTGGTTTGATGTGGGATGCCATGAATTACTCTCCCATGCCAACCTCTTCATCTCAGAGTAGCCTGTGCAGTTTATAATTATTTGCTGGATGTATTCCAATCTCTGTATTCCCCTATAGTTTTTGCCCTCTACAGCTCCTTCTAGTACCATGGAAGTCATTCCCTGATTTCTTAACAGATATCCTATAATACTGCCCCTTCTCCTTGTCAGTGTTTTCCACAAATTACTTTCCTCTCCGATTCTGCGCAGAACCTCCTCATTCCTTACCTTATCAGTCCATCCAATTTTCAACATTCAACTGCAGCACCATTTCTCAAATGCTTCAATCCTCTTCTGTTACAGTTTCCTCACAGTCCATGTTTCACTACCATACAATGCTGTGCTCCAAACATACATTCTCAGAAATTTCTTCCTCAAATTAAGGCCCATATTTGATATTAGTAGACTTCCCTTGACCAGGTATGCCATTTTTGCCATTGCTAGTCCCTTTTTGCCATTGCTAGTCTGCTTTTGGTGTCCTCCTTACTCTGTCTGTCATTGATTATTTTACTGCCTAGGTAGCAGAATTCCTTAATTTCGTGACCATCAATCCTGATTTTAAGTTTGTTGCTGTTCTCATTTGTGCCACTTCTCATTACTTTCGTCTTCTTCAGTTTACTCTCAATCCTTATTCTGTACTCATTAGACTGTTCATTCCATTCAGTAGGTCGTATAATTCTTCACTTTCACTCAGGATAGCATGCCATAAGTGAATCCTATCATCGATATCCTTTCACCTTGAATTTTAATTCCACTCCTGAAACTTTCTTTTATTTCTATCATGGCTTCTTTGATGTACAGATTGAACATCCCTGTCTTACACCCTTTTTAATATGAACACTTCATTCTAGGTTGTCCACTCTTATTATTCCCTCTTGGCTCTGGTACACATTGTATATTACCCGTCTCTCTCTATAGTTTACCCTTATTTTTCTCAGAATTTTGAACATCTTGCACCATTTTACATTGTGGAATGCTTTTTCCAGGTCAACAAATCCTATGAACATGTCTTGATTTTTCTTTGATCTTTCTTCCGTTATCAACCACGATGTCAGAATTGCCACTTTGGTGCTCTTACTTTTCCTGGAGCTGAACTGATCATCGTCTAATACATCCTGGTCTTTTTTCGATCAATGCATAGCTCAAATTGATCACTTGTTGTCTGTAGTTATTAGTATTCACAGTGTCACCGGGTTTTAGAAGCTCATGATACACCACACCTTTCTGATCCCACCAAACACAGAGCATTGTCTTCTTGCCGAATCTATCTGGTTTTGCAGTCGATGTTGATGGTTGTCCCGGATTAACCCATGATTTTTCCCGTTTAGGGTTCTTAAAATAAATCCATTTTTAATCACCAGTAACAATCCGATGCAAAATTGATTTTCTTTCATGTCTTTGAAGCAAAATTTGACAAATGGTTTTTTGGT
The DNA here is from genome assembly GCF_023864275.1 of Schistocerca cancellata. Taxonomy (NCBI): domain Eukaryota; kingdom Metazoa; phylum Arthropoda; class Insecta; order Orthoptera; family Acrididae; genus Schistocerca; species Schistocerca cancellata. The sequence goes on from NC_064634.1 coordinate 191,085,810, forward strand.
TTTCCATCTGTCTTTCATTCAATTCATGTGGCACCCATTTTCCACACTTTTGGATCTTTCCCATAGCTTTCGAACAGTCATAAATTGTTTGTTGTGCAACATTTAGCATCGCTGCCATTCGCTTCTGACTCATCCAATGTTGCTTGCAATTCGGTGTCTTTTTTGCCGGTCTTCCTTGTTCTTCATTTCTTACATCAAAATCATTATTTCTGAACTGTTGAAACCATCTTTTGCATGTTGCTTCTGATAGAGCATGATCACCATATGCCTCAACAAGCATTCAGTGCAACTCTACAGCACTTTCTTTCAAATGAAAAAAAAAAAAAAAAAAAATTAATGCTTTCCGCAAATCATCACTTTCTGGTACAAAATTCGACATTGTTAACACGGTGAAAACATATGATGTTGTTTGTTCCATAACTTGATGTATACTAAATATCTTTGACAGATGTCATACCAACAAAAAAAAAAAAAAAAAAAAAAAATTAAGTCTCATTCTCAACAAATGTTCCCTATCGACACATTTGTATCTTAACACTCATTTCATACCGGTACGCCTGGTATTAGATTACATACTGTATTGCCCATTCAGTATTGTCATATAATTTCTCTAGTTCTTCATCTTCAGCTTGTGATGTCATCATATATACCTGAACTATCGTTGTCGGTGTTGGTTTGCTGTCGATTCTGATAAGAACAACCTTATCACTGAACTGCTCACTGTAACACATTCTCTGCCGTACCTTCCCATTCATAACGAATCCTACTCCCTTTATACCATTTTCTGCTGCTATTGATATTGCCCTATACTCATCTGACCAGAAATCCTGGTCTTCTTTCCATTTCACTTCACTGACCCCTACTGTGTCTAGATTTAGCCTTTGCATTTCCCGTTTCAGATTTTCTAACTTCCCTACCACATTGAAGCTTCTGACATTCCGCACCCTCACTTGTAGAACATTATCCTTTTGTTGGTTATTCAATCTTTTTCTCCCTTCCTGGAGATCCGAATGGGGGACTACTCCAGAATCTGTTGTCAATGTAGAGATCATCAAGACACTTTTTCCATTACAGGCCACATGTGCTGTGGATACATGTTATTTGTCTTTAATGCAGTGATTTCCATTGCCTTCTGCATTCTCATGCTGTTGTATCATTGGTGATTCTACCGCCTTTAGAGGCAGTTTCTCACCCCAAAGACAAGAGCCCTGAACATCTGTCCGCTCCCCTCCCCTCTTTTACAAGGCTGTTGACTGAATGAGGATGACTTTTTATGCCAAAAATCTTTGGCCACCAATGCTGATTATTAATCAAAATTTAAAGAAGCAGTGGGTTTCGATCCTGGGACAAAGGACATTTTGATTACTAATCAAAGATGCTACTAGACCACACATGATGGCTGGCTGAATAAATACTCTGGAACATATTTCTCAATGTGTCCTTAAACACAAAAGTGACTAATTTCTGGATTGTTATTTAAAAAGAACAAGCTACCTCCATCCTATAGATGATTGTGCAAATGAATTCTTTAGCTACTAAATGTATTTTACTGGCTAATAAGAGCTGCATATTAATTTTTGGTAGGAGCCACCAAGAATTATCTCTTTAATGACCAACCCACTAACAGTTAAAATGTAGTCAGTGGCTGTGCCGAGGTGGATACATCAATTCTCATCAGATCACTGAAGTGGCTAGCATTTGGATAGGTGGCCGTGTAGGTACGCCACGTGTTGTTGACATTTTTCCCTTTTGCCTTTATGGTTGAAGGCACAGGAGAGATAATGGCATGGAGTCCCTGATCACCAGTCACTGCTGATGGTGATCCGTCCATTGGATGGAGATGTTTAGCCTGGTGACCCCCCCATCCCCCCTTTCTTCTCTTCAAGAGTAGTTGGCTATGTGCCAGGAGCAAGTCTCACCCTTTCCCTTCTCCCATCATCTCCAACACACTCCAAGACACTACACTATGCACACACCCCCATTACAGTCACCTACACTTAATACGCACACTTACACACACAGCTCTTGTACTTTATGCAGGAAAGATGCCTGATGGTGTGAATGATAGCAAAAACCTTTCCATTTAGGCAGCTGACCTTCCTGTTGGGGACTCTTTCTTGAATTCCTAGCAATCATTGTCTGTGACTCCACTAAACTGGAGATCATAATTTGTGAACCATAATGAGAAATACTGCAACCAGTACATATCTTGGGTTTTCTTAGATGTCACTTTGTTCAGGGGAAGTTGTGCTGATTCCTTTGTGTGGCAACAGTTTTGGCACAGATCTGCAGTCAAGATGGATATGAAACTTTAGAAAACTGAGGCGAAGTAACATCTTTTTCTGTCACTTTCTTGTTCAGCCCTATCTGAGGTGCAGAAAGGAGACGGTCTAACGCCCTGGCACAGGATTCCATCATGATTACCAACACACAAACATGGCAGTAATACACATGGCAGTCATCCGTCCGCAATTTCTATAAGGATACATCCTCTCCTTGATGCTCAACAGAATCACAACAGCAGCTCACCATTTGCCTGCAGAAAAAGAAAACCTGTGATAGCTTGTTGATCCTGCGTTCAGTTCGAAATGTCCACTACATTCACCAGAGCTCGAAAACGCTGAGAGAATTTGCATCACGGAATATCAGTGCTGGCTCTGAAAAACATTTTGAATGTGTTATTCAGTATGGGGTAATGAACAGTACACACCTACTAATTCTTCAGAAGAAAATCATTAGAAACGTGTGCTGCCCACAAAAATGAGTCATATTGCCCATTGTTCAAGAAACTAAAAATACTTACAATTACTTCATTGTACATTTTTGAAATTTTAATTGTTATTTATAATAATCAACATTATCTTGAAAAGTTCCGTTTTAAGCATAGGTATAGTAGTCATCACAAGGAAAACTTCAAATTTCCTTCTCATCACTTAAAGCTTAATGCTCAGACACTACTGCACATGGGGCTAAAAATATATAACAAATCAAAAGGAAGAAACATATTATCTATGGGCCTTAGTTCGCTGAGAAGCTTACTCCAAAATATTTTAATGGATAAATGTTACTACGCCATTGAAGAATTCATGGAAGACAGACTGACACTTTGAACTATAAAAATCTATAGCTAATATTCTAGTGTTGTCTGTGTACAACAAAGAAAATTGGTAAACTGTTAATTTATATTAAATATTGTAGTGTTGTATTAATTGTCATTATTCTTAAAATTCTGCAAAAAAAATTCTGTAAATCATTATACATTATATTTTTGCTATACTTGATGTGTCTCCTGTACAACAGATCATATGATCTGTACAATGTATGTAATGAGACTAATAAATCACATTTACACATTTACATTTACATTAACAAAAGAGCATCAAAGAGCGTAGCAGGCATCGGGTGTCAAACTCGGCTATAAATAGTGGCGTGTGACCAACTATCATTCACAGTCTAGTTGGAGTCCAGGCAGCAAATACACATAACAGCAAAAATTACAGCAGCTGAGGAAAATGGCTGAGGATCAGTCTTCAAAATATTGTACATAAAATGGAAATCTATTCAATAGAACAACCAGAACAACACAATTATATGTAGATGTTTACATCAGTACTTAATCCAAAACACACAAGATGAAAAAATAAAATGTTCTCTGCTCCAGAGGAGAGGGGAAAGTGTGAAATTTCAAGGTCAAAGAAATTTACTCTCCAGAATTGGAACCTTCTCAAAGTTTGTAGGTGCATCACAGTGCCACACACAGTCACAGTGTGACTAATCCTGCATTCCAGCTGGTGCATGACACAATAATGTGACAAACTGAGGACTCAAGGATTACTGTGGTGCAGTCCTAGGCTGCTAATAGTCAATTCTTCTGGCCAATTTGATGTTGGTTTTTGGAAATTTCTCACATTCATCTAGTCATGTATCGGCCTTGAGAAACACTTTACCTACCTGATCCAAAAATTTTACCTTTCAGAACAAATTTTGTTCATCTTTTGTTATGTCTGTCAAGAATAAAAAAATAGAATTCAGGAAAATGAAATAAATCCATTAATGTGAATAGATGTGTAGTTTTATGAACAAAGAAAGTGTTAAGGATGGCATCAGAGTTGAATAAACTTTTTGTTAATATCTATGTCCTTTTTATAAACTTCAAGGGGTATTAATATGGCATTTTTGCAGATATTCACTAGGAACTTCTCAACTCATTCTGTATTTTTTCCCATTTCAGATTTTTACTTTTTAGTCTCAACCTAACATTATGGGAGTATGAATAAATTATTTTTGTGAATATTTTCTAGATTTATTTCTTAACTCATTGGATTTAATCACTTGAGGATGTAATTTCAAGTTGTTGAATCAAAAAGGTGCCATTTGTATCAATAACACACAAAGACTTGCTTGGATACACTATTGCTGAAATATGTTTACCTTTTAGTCCCGATAGTAATCTGTCTCAAAAATAAAAAGTAGATAATTAACAATCTTTTGAGGTACATATACTTTTGGGTACTTATTGTCAAGTTTAATTCTTGGAGCATGACATATTTTAAACCCTCCAAATCATTTACATCAAAACTGGCAAGATTTGATTCTTGCCCCCTCTTGAAAAATTTTTTGTAAATGTCCACCACCACCACAAGCTTCCACAGTTCCCAGCCTGTGGCTGGGTGTGCTTGGAATGTAAGCATACCCATCTGTTCCTGTCCACCCACTGTATTTCCCTCTCCACCCTCTCCCAGTCTTCTCCTCTAATCGTCACACATTCTTTCACTTCAACAATCCATCTTCTCTTCGTCTACCTCTAGATCTCCTGCCTCTATAGTTGTTTCATGGGCCTGTCTTGGTATTCTACCAACTCTCATTCTTTTAGCACACCCACACCATCTTCATCTTGTCTTTTCTGTGGAGTCTTGCATGAGCTCCTCTTTCACTATTTCTCTCACTGTCTCATTCTTTACCCTATCCATTGCTGTAATTCATATCCTGCTTCTTTGAAATTTCATCTTGTAGCCCTGTGACTTGCTCACCTGCCTTTTATTCATTGCCTGTGTTTCTGGCATATAATGTAATTGGATAGGTCAAAAATGTACTCGCCAAGCAGCAGCAGGGGAACATGTACGTAAAAAAAAAAAAAAAAAAGAGAGAGTTTTACTTGTGCAAGGTTTTGGAGCCAGTGGCTCCTTCGTCTGGCAGAAGAATTGACGGGGAAGCAAGAGGGGTGAACAGAAAGGAACTGGAGAGGCTTAGGAAAAGGGGTAAAGTTAGGGAAAGTCACACAGAACCCCAAATTAGGTGAGACTTACTGGACAAGATGAGAAAGAAAGACACTTATGTGTCTGATACATGTAAGAGTATTGGAACGCAATAAGTTCAATATGACAGTTGCTTGCTTTTTTGTGGTACATCCGTTCTCCATACCAGGCATCTTACACTCTGCAGGAACCCATGTGTTTGCGTTCCCTGTTGCTAACCTACTTATCATTCCACTCACTGTCTTCTATTATGCTCTGCTGGTACTTGAAACATTCCACTTTCTTCAATAGTTGCCCACTAATGCTTATATCCATTGTAGCTTAGCTTCACACGTCTTTACATTAAATTTCAATCCATACTCTGCCATCATTTCCTCCTATACATTAGCCCTTCTTGTACTTCTTGTTTTTCTGTATCTCCACATCATTAATTCATCTGCAAACACCATTGCTTTCATATTTTCATCTCCTGTTCATACTACCACTTCCGTAATATATCATCTGTAACAGTAGTGAAAAATAACTAGGGTAGTATGCTCCTTGCTTCAGCTCATTTTTCTGTTCTAAACAATCTGTCTTCTCTCCTCCTTCTTTTAGACAACAGTCACTTCCTTGATATGTTTCCTTTATTCTTCTCATGGCTTTCCAGTCTCCCCCTCCCCCTCCCTATTTTTTAAATACACTCCTGGAAATGCAAAAAAGAACACATTGACACCGGTGTGTCAGACCCACCATACTTGCCCCGGACACTGCGAGAGGGCTGTACAAGCAATGATCACACGCACGGCACAGCGGACACACCAGGAACCGCGGTGTTGGCCGTCGAATGGCGCTAGCTGCGCAGCTTTTGTGCACCGCCGCCGTCAGTGTCAGCCAGTTTGCCGTGGCATACGGAGCTCCATCGCAGTCAACACTGGTAGCATGCCGCGACAGCATGGACGTGAACCGTATGTGCAGTTGACGGACTTTGAGCGAGGGCGTATAGTGGGCATGCGGGAGGCCGGATGGACGTACCGCCGAATTGCTCAACACGTGGGACGTGAGGTCTCCACAGTACATCGATGTTGTCGCCAGTGGTCGGCGGAAGGTGCACGTGCCCGTTGACCTGGGACCGGACCGCAGCGACGCACGGATGCACGCCAAGACCGTAGGATCCTACGCAGTGCCGTAGGGAACCGCACCGCCACTTCCCAGCAAATTAGGGACACTGTTGCTCCTGGGGTATCGGCGGGGACCATTCGCAACCATCTCCATGAAGCTGGGCTACGGTCCCGCACACCGTTAGGCCGTCTTGCGCTCACGCCCCAACATCGTGCAGCCCGCCTCCAGTGGTGTCGCGACAGGCGTGAATGGAGGGACGAATGGAGACGTGTCATCTTCAGCAATGAGAGTCGCTTCTGCCTTGGTGCCAATGATGGTCGTATGCGTGTTTGGCGCCGTGCAGGTGAGCACCACAATCAGGACTGCATACGACCGAGGCACACAGGGCCAACACCCGGCATCATGGTGTGGGGAGCGATCTCCTACACTGGCCGTACACCACTGGTGATCGTCGAGGGGACACTGAATAGTGCACGGTACATCCAAACCGTCATCGAACCCATCATTCTACCATTCCTAGACCGGCAAGGGAACTTGCTGTTCCAACAGGACAATGCATGTCCGCATGTATCCCGTGCCACCCAACGTGCTCTAGAAGGTGTAAGTCAACTACCCTGGCCAGCAAGATCTCCGGATCTGTCCCCCATTGAGCATGTTTGGGACTGGATGAAGCGTCGTCTCACGCGGTGTGCACGTCCAGCACGAACGCTGGTCCAACTGAGGCGCCAGGTGGAAATGGCATGGCAAGCCGTTCCACAGGACTACATCCAGCATCTCTACGATCGTCTCCATGGGAGCATAGCAGCCTGCATTGCTGCGAAAGGTGGATATACACTGTACTAGTGCCGACATTGTGCATGCTCTGTTGCCTGTGTCTATGTGCCTGTGGTTCTGTCAGTGTGATCATGTGATGTATCTGACCCCAGGAATGTGTCAATAAAGTTTCCCCTTCCTGGGACAATGAATTCACGGTGTTCTTATTTCAATTTCCAGGAGTGTAGTTTCCCAATTCTTGCTTTTTTTCCACAATGGGTACATCTTAGTGTCCAGGAAAACCATTGATAAATGCTTATTCATAGTATACATCTTGCAGCTACCTTAAATAAAAACTGTCAGTCTTCCTCATGGTAACCCCATATTGTTTCTCTCTGAGTTATCACCTTTTATCTTCCATTCTCTTTTTTCTAGGATTTTCTCTTATACCTTGGCAGCATGTCACTTCAAAGTAATTCCTTTATAATTTTGGCATAGTTTCCAACAACCTTTCTTAAAATCCGGCACTATGAATCACTTTCTCAGGGCTCCAGGTGACCTTCTTTCCTACATAACCTAATAGAGTCATTGCACTACAACAGCACCAGGTTCTCTTATCATCTCCACTTGCTTCATCCAGTCCATGTGCTTTTCCATCTTTAATGATCTTCATCACTTCCTCTATTCTCTCCAGTTCGGCTCAATCTCAAAATTCTCTACATATCGACACTTCTCAGTTTTGTCTTCCAATTTCCATTGGTGTTTAGTATCTCATCCAAATATTCCTTTCACATCTCCTTGATTTCCTGTACATTCTCAGTTTCATTTCCTTCGTTATTGATCGCTCTGACATTTTTCATCACACTTCTCTTCTTAATCTTAACTGTTCCATAGAGAACCCTCTTACTCCCCTCACTGTCCTCTTTGTCATTTTTGTCCAATCTTCCTTCCATTCTCTCTCCTCCACTGCTACCAGTCTCTCAGCCACCTTCTTCTTCTTCTTTTCTTCTACTTCTACTTCTCAGTGTATTCCTTTCTTGCTTTCTCTGTTCTCTCTAGAAGCCGTAAACATAATGCTTTGTTTTTCTTTGCATTTTCCTTTCTTACTCTCTCATTCCACCAGTGTGTTTATTTCTACCTTTTCTTATTACCTATTCTTCTACACACTTGTTTTGCTGCTTTCACCATCAATGTTTCACACCTTCGCCATTTGCTGTCTGCTGAGTGCACATCATATCTTAGTGTGTTTCTTTTTACTGTTTTCTGACATTCTTCTTTGCGCTATTCCTCTTTATTCAACTTCCATATTCTTATCCCATTGTCCTGTCTTTCTGGTGCCTTCTCCTCATTAATCGTTTTGTCACAACCAAAAGACATATCACTACCTAAGGCTATAGAATATATTACCATGACCCCCCCCCCCTCCCTCCTTCCCAGCCTCGTCACATATCATGTAGTTTATTGCATATTTACCATGTTATCTTTAGACTTTCCTTCTTCTTAAATCAGATTTTGTTACCTGCTAGTCCATTTCTTTTACAAAAGTCTTAAGAATTTTCATCCTTCCTCATTTCATCTTCCTCACCCTTCCACCCCCATTCATATACTTCTCATTCCTTCCCATGTGTGCATATAGATCTCCCATTAATTACCCTGATCTTCTGTCCAGTTAGTTGTCTGCAGTTCTTCTTCAAAGTACTCCTCCTGTTTAGCAGGACCTGCAACTTGTGGTGCATATCCTTCCAGAATTTCCATACCAATTTCTTGTTCTTTCATTTTGACCTTCATGACCCTGTCATATAGACCTTCATCACCCTGTCACTTATTCTATTAACCTTCTCTTTTCACCACTATATGGTAACTACTGCCACTCCATTTCTTCCTTCTTCCTCATTCCCACTTCAATAGAGACTCTACACGTTCCTTAATTCCGTTTCCACTATCCTTCCATCTGGTCTTTGAGAATCCTAGAGTATCCAGTCTCCTACTAACCATCAAGTCCACCATTTGCCCCACCTTTCCTGTGAGCATGTGTACGTTCAGTGTATTAGACCTTAGTCCTTGTGACTAGTTATGTAGTATTCCATTATATAAATTTTTTCCTATGCTTGTTTCGTGTCTGAAATCGTGTGGTTTATCCATACTGGCTTGCTGGGCTTACCGTAGTTCTCCCCCCTGCCCCCCTCCTCTCCACCCCCCACTCCGGCCTTTTTGGTGCACTTGTACCCATCAACTGCCAGGAGCTACTGATGAGCATTCCCTTATCTGCCAATCTTCCAAGATTGTAATGTGTAAAAAAAGTAAATTTGTAATCATCATGTATAGAGTCTCCTTTTTGAATTATTTCTATCCTGGGTCTGTATTGTAATAATTTATTGGTTATGATTAGATATAGATGATGATTTAAAATATTACAGAACCAATCAACAATAAAATAATAAGTTTGCAAATGTTCGACAGTAGAAGTTTCTAGCTCATTTTTTAAACTTTGTTTAGTGGATCTTCAAAACAAATTAAAACTTTTACAGTACAGAAAACCTGTGATTTGTAAAGAACAATAACAAAGAAAATATGAAATGATAATTTTTAGCATTGGAACATCAAAGGAGGCACAACTTTGATGCAAAAATACATAATGGCATGTTGATTACTTCTAAAATACTCACAAATAACTGCTACAACTACGTTGAACTGATAACAGGGAGCATCCCTGTGGTTACATTTAGTTTCAGACTTAAGCTATCTTAAATATAAACAAAACTGTCATAGAGCTCACATGTCATTGTGCAGTTATCCATCAAAAGCCATCCACAACCTTGAATTTTTGTGTATCTTGAGCTCCAAATTTTGCGTAGCTTACTTGTTATTACAAAGGGAAGATCTGTGTGGTCATTGATTCCTCAAATTAGTTATCAAATTTTGTTAGCTAGCCTAATGAATTTTACCCACTCCTTAAAAAAGCTTGTAGCTTTTGTTATTTGAAGTTTCCTTTCCTCTCAGTAAATGTGAGTGTTACCTGTAACGTACTTATCTTTTATATTTTTACTTTAAATATTGTGATCACTCAAACTTTTCTTATCTTTGTTTTGTTCATAGGATTGGGCCTTGACCAATACAAGAGGTATGACCCCAAGGTAAGTCACCTGAATCAGAGTTGACAGCATTCAAAATCCTTACTACTTTTTACCTTCATCTTTGTTTATTAAATATTCATAACTAATACAGAAGATAAATACTGACTCATAAAATGTAATTAAATTTCCTTGTATCACGTAGTGTAGCACTGAAGCATTCTTTTTAAAAACTTGATTTTCATTAACTTACAATTGATTTTCTTCTAAAGTAGTCAGTTTTGTCTCTACTTACTGTTTACTAATTTTCAGCCTTCTGCCCCTCTTTGTCTGGATCATTCATCATACAACTATTTGCAGAATAATTATTCTGTCTCTGGAGGTAAATTTTGGTTGGAGGAATCTTGCTGATTAAGGATCAAAGAATATGTGAGAAGCTAAGGACACAGAATAAAAATTAAGAGCATGAGACATGAGTCTGCCCTGATTAAAGTAAAAATGTGTGTTTAATATTTAGATTTTTTAAAACTAATCCATATTTAGGCAGTTACAAGCACTGAACTGTTCCATCTTTGTGAGGAATAGTTGCAGTTTTACGAGACAGTGATGTCGAATATACACTGGTTCAAATGAATCCTTAATTTTTTTATCTGCATTTTTTTGGTTCAGAGAACTAGTTACAACATTTCAAGACATTATACACACATTTCGTTAGTTTTGAAGTGTGGCAGTAGCTTGTTAAAAACGTCTTTTGTATGAACACTTTTTTACGTTTCTTCATCAGTCAATAATGTTTCGCTCCATTTCCTTTGACAGTGACTCGTAGATATGAACATTTCTGTCAGGTAGGGGATGTACAACAGAATTTTAGATTTCATATGCTGGGTGATATCAACAGATGACTGACAGTATGATGCCAGTGATCATGCACAGGCCATTATCTGAACTCGGAGGGCATTATTGTTAAGTTCTAGTTAAGAGACAAGAGTGAACTCTTTAAGTAGATCTGTGTACATAACACTGTTCACCACTGGTCCCCGTACATAAACTGTTCAAAAACTTACCATCATTATCAGAAAAAGAATGAGCTGTCACCATAATTGTTGTTGCTGATGTTAGGTTGCACAGCATTATTTTATTATATGCAGGGCTCCAGATGTACAATTACAGGGACTCCTTTCTCAATTCCATACTAATAGAATTCTTTTGTTGAAAGGAACTTTCTTTCCATATGCCAATTGAGAGCTGACATCTTCTTCTCTCTTTTCTCCATCCTCATTGAATTTTAGCAGTGGTAACTAGCATCATTACACCTTCAACATACGAGTTAATAACAGTGGTAATAAGTAGCAAGCCTGTCCTACACTTTTCTCAACGCAAGTTTGTCTTTCATGACATTTCATCTTAATAACTTGAAATGTGTTCTGTAGATGTGAATTACTCATCTGTCTTTTACTTTACCCCCTTCATCTCACCATTCACACATTGTATTTCATCTTATATTGTGGAAGGGCTTCTTAAGAGTCACAAATGCATAAATGTTTCCTTCACAGTTAAATGCCAATTGTCTTTGACAATGTCTTGCACTATGACATCACTGTTCTATATGCGCGGCGTTGTCATGAAGCATCAGGTGTACATACATGCTCGTTGTTTTTTAAGCTTGATGTACTCATAGTTCTACTGCTGCAGTGGCAGACATGTATCACCACATGACATACCCATTCTGCAGTGGATTTCAGATATTTTTATGCAATCACTACTTCAAGTGTGCAGCACATTTCTGTTTCATTGATGTATATCAGCAATGGAAGTTTCATCTTTGCACCGTCTTTGCTACTTGGTGTACTTCCAATGTATCTTACTTCCATCTATCATTCTCAAACAATGGGTACTGCTGTTACCATTTCTGAAACTTTTGCTTCATTTTCTATATTTTTGTGTTAAATTTTTTAGGTTTTCATTTGAACTATCCTCATATTGTCTGAGCAAAAGTGTGTGATTACTGTTAAATCTTTCACAACTCAGCTCTAGGGCACCATAAATTGTTTATTATTTAGTTTTTTGCAATGTTGACAGAATAAATTATAATATTATTGAGTGGGAGTTGCCATATTGTTTATGAAGAAATGTATTGTTTTGAGAATATAAAAGAAGATGGTTATCATAGAGATATAATATAAGCAAACACATATACACAAATAATAAAACAAAATAGCTCTTATATGGGAGGATCTAGGAGATGAAAAGACTAAGACTACCAAGTGTTGAAGCAGAACTTTAGCTAAGGCCTACAGAAATGAACGATTAATTTCAAGAATACTGACCAGCAAACATGATATTTTTAACATTTGTTGCTGTAGGTGAGATAAGAGAGTGGCAAGTGTTGGGTTCCTTTTTACACCTAACAACCTCAGTAAAATTATGGAACCAAAAATGATGGGTTTTATTTTATAATTTTTTATTCTTGTATGATTGACCCCAGCGTGATTGATTACCTTTTGTTCACCTCTTCCAGTTTAATAACTAGGTAGGAAAAGTTAGATTGCTACTTACTTTGGAGATGACACTTCAAGTTGCAGATTCAGGTCTGAGCTGCTGGAGTTGGCACTCGTGTGTGCATGAGGTGTGCTTGTTTGTGTGAATGAATGGTGTGTGTGTGTTTCTCTTTCTTTCTCTGATGAAGACTGTGGCCAAAAACTAATGTGTAAGTGTCTTTTTAATTGTGCCTGTCTGCAATTAACATGTCATCTTTAAGGTAAGTAGCAATCTCTATTTTCCTATATTGTTGATGTTGCAACCTGGAGTGTCCATTGTTTGATTCTTTCAATTTAATCTCTGTTAATTTCATAGTATAAGAAGCACTTGGTTGTGTTTAGTAGAAGTCATATGAGGAGATTCCTTTGTTTCTTTTACTTTTAAATTGTATTTCTATTAAGAACAAGAAATTCAATGTGCTCTAGATAATTTTATATTAATTGTAATACTTTGATCATTATTCTGGTCTTAGACACAGAATTAAGAAAATTTGATAAGCAATAATGGCTGGACAGTGACACAAGATTGATTCTCTGTTGCACTATGTTCATTGCGGCAGACAGATTTTTTCCAGAAATAACATATCATTTAAAAATACACTGCCTGGCAAAAAAGTGAAGCATCCAGAAGACATGGTCAGATGTTAATGTAAATTCATGTACATGCATGCCATCAGCAAGTATGTAAATGATAGTTACAATCCGTGTGACAGAATTATCCTCAGAGTGCATTAATGTTGTTCATGGTTAGTGTCGTTACTGGGCCTGGTACGGTATATAAGAGGACACGGAGATGCTGCATGCTCATATGACACACTTTTATAAGCACCTGATGTGTTTGAAAGGAACCATTGTGGGTCTTTATTTGGCCAGCTGCAGAAATTGTGTCGTATCTGAATTTGTGGGGCATTCAGATGTGACAGGGGCTGATATTGTACTTCACGGAATGTGAGGGAAGGCATACTTATCATCAAGGCTCCAGTCAACCATTTCTGACCACTACAAGGGGCGATTGGCATATTATGCACAAAGCACATCATAACCCCTTCACATCTGCGTCAGCCATCTGTAAACACAAATGGGTGCTTTTGGAGTGACGTTATGACAGAGAAGCACAGCCTCCTGATAAGTGGCATTGGGTTGTATCCTGCAAATAATTGTGGATCTGCACTACCTCGGTTGATCATCATTAGCGAGTATGGTGGCATCTTGCAGGGAGGTCCCATTCTTCCAATGTTTCGAAGAGATGCAAAGGCTTTACTCTTGAGCCATTGGTGATGACAGCAGGTCACAGCTGGTAATGATTGAGAGAGTTCTGAAGATACAATGGTACACCACAGACATCGTGCGCCTCTTGTGTTATCTCTTATATGACAGTACTGTGGTGCCATTTTTCAACAGATCAATGTTCACCCGAACAGCACATGTGTCTATGAACTATCTACATGATGAAACTTCCTGGCAGATTAAAACTGTGTGCCAGACCGAGACTCGAACTCGGGACCTTTGCCTTTCGCGGGCAAGTGCTCTACCAACTGAGCTACCCAAGCACGACTCACGCCCTGTCCTCACAGCTTTACTTCTGCCAGTACCTTGTCTCCTACCTTCCAAACTTTACAGAAGCTCTTCTGCAGGAAGCTGTGAGGATGGGGCGTGAGTCGTGCTTGGGTAGCTCAGTTGGTAGAGCACTTGCCTGCGAAAGGTATAGGTCCCGAGTTCAAGTCTTGGTCCAGCACACAGTTTTAATCCACCAGGAAGTTTCATATTGACGCACACTCCGTTGTAGAGTGAAAATTTCATTCTATCTACGTGATGTTGATGTATTCTCATGCCCAGCAAAATCCCTGTATCCATCTCCTATAGAGTATGTGTGGGACCAGTTGGAATGTCAGCTCCAACCCAGTGCCAGTATCCAGGATATCAAGGACCAGTTATAACAGTTGTGAGACTTGAGAGAGAATACGTTGTCTTTATTACATCCTTCCCAACTTAATCAGTGCATGATCCAGGCCAGAGGAGTGCAATATCATACTGATAAGTGGGCTTAACTGCCAAGTTCCTTGTAAAATTTGCTCGAATTTCCCTCACCCTCCCCCCCTCCCCCCCAGCCCCCTCTCCCACTCTGCCCCTCTCCCACTCTGCCCCTCTCCCACTCTGCCCCTCTCCCACTCTGCCCCTCTCCCACTCTGCCCCTCTCCCACTCTGCCCCTCTCCCACTCTGCCCCTCTCCCACTCTGCCCCTCTCCCACTCTGCCCCTCTCCCACTCTGCCCCTCTCCCACTCTGCCCCTCTCCCACTCTGCCCCGCTCCCACTCTGCCCCGCTCCCACTCTGCCCCGCTCCCACTCTGCCCCGCTCCCACTCTGCCCCGCTCCCACTCTGCCCCGCTCCCACTCTGCCCCTCTGCCCCTTCCCCCCCTCACCCTCCCCCTCTCCCCCTCCCCCTCTCACCCTCACCCCCTTTCCCCTTCACCCCCTTTCCCCCTCTCCCCCTCTCACCACCCCTCTGCCCCCATTCCCCTCTGCCCCCATTCCCCTCTCCCCCCATTCCCCTCTCCCCCTCCCCCTCTCCCCCTCCCACTCTCCCTCTACCGCTCACCCTCTACCCCTCACCCTCTCACCCTCTCTCCCTCTCCCTCTACCCCTCCCCCTCCCCCTCTCCCCCTCCCACTCTCCCTCTACCCCTCACCCTCTCTCCTTCTCCCTCTACCCCTCACCCTCTCTCCTTCTCCCTCTACCCCTCACCCTCACCCTCTCCCCCTCGCACTCTCCCCCTCACTGTCTCACCCTCTCCCCCCCTCCCTCCCCTCCTCACTCCCTCACCCTCAACCCCCCTCTCCCTCTCACCCTCACCCCTTCTCTCCCTCTCACCCTCACACCCTCTCCCCCTCACCCCCTCTCTCTCCCTCTCCCCCTCTCTCACCCTCTCTCCCCCTCTCCCCCTCGCTCACCCTCTCACCCTGTCTCACCCTCTCCCTCTCTCTCTCACCCTCTCCCCCCCTCTCGCCCTCTCCCCCTCTCACCCTCTCTCCCTCTCCCCCTCTCACACCCTAACCCCCGCTCTCACTCTCTCCCCTTCTCTCACCCTCTCCCCTTCTCTCACCCTAACCCCTCTCCCCCTCCCTCATCCTCACCCCCTCTCCCCCTCCCTCACCCTCATCCCCTCTCCCCCTCCCTCACCCTCACTCCCTCTCCCCCTCCCTCACCCTCTCACCCTCACCCCCTCTCTCACTCTCACTCCCTCTCTCACCCTCTCCCCCTCTCTCTCTCTCACCCCCTCTCTCTCTCTCACCCCCTCTCTCACCCTCACCCCCTCTCTCACCCTCACCCCCTCTCTCACCCTCACCCCCTCTCTCACCCTCACCCCCTCTCTCACCCTCACCCCCTCTCTCACCCTCACCCCCTCTCTCACCCTCACCCCCTCTCTCACCCTCACCCCCTCTCTCACCCTCACCCCCTCTCTCACCCTCACCCCCTCTCTCACCCTCACCCCCTCTCTCACCCTCACCCCCTCTCTCACCCTCACCCCCTCTCGCACCCTCTCGCACCCCCTCTCACCCTCTCACCCTCTCACCCTCTCACCCTCTCCCCCTCTCACCCCTCCCCCTCTCACCCCTCCCCCTCTCCCCCCTCTCCCCCTCTCTTCCCTCTCCCTCTCTCTTCCCTCTCCCCTCTCCTCCCTCTCCCCTCTCCTCCCTCTCCCCTCTCCTCCCTCTCCCCTCTCCTCCCTCTTCCCCTCTCCTCCCTCTCCTCCCTCTCCTCCCTCTCCTCCCTCTCCTCCCTCTCCTCCCTCTCCTCCCTCTCCTCCCTCTCCTCCCTCTCCTCCCTCTCCCCCCTCTCCCCCCTCTCCCCCTCATTCCACCTCTCCCCCCCTCTCCCCCCTCTCCCCCCTCTCCCCCCTCTCCCCCTCTCCCTCTCTCCCCCTCTCCCCCTCTCCCTCTCTCCCCCTCTCCCCCTCTCCCCCTTCTACCCCTCTCCACCTCTTTCCCCCTCTCCACCTCTTTCCCCCTCTCCCCCTATCTCCCCCCCTCTCCCCCTCTTTCCTCCTCTCCCCCTCTCTCTGCCTCTCCCCCTCACCCCCTCGCCCCATCTCTCACCCTCTCCCCCTCTCCCCCGTCTCCCCCTCTCACCCTCCCCCCTCTCACCCTCTCACCCTCTCCCCCTCTCTCACCCTCTCCCCCCTCTCCCCCCTCTCCCCCCTCTCCCCCTCTCCCCCTCTCCCCCTCTCTCACCCTCTCCCCCTCTCTCACCCTCTCCCTGTCTCTCCCCCTCTCTCACCCTAACCCCCTCTCTCACCCTCAACCCCTCTCTCACCCTCTCCCCTTCTCTCACCTCACCCCCTCTCCCCTTCTCTCACCTCACCCCCTCTCCCCCCTCTCACCCTCACCCCCTCTCCCCCCTCTCACCCTCACCCCCTCTCCCCCACCCTCACCCTCACCCCCTCTCACCCTCACCCCCTCTCACCCCCTCTCACCCTCCCCCCTCTCCCCCTCTCTCCTCCTCCATCACCCTTCCCCCTCTCCCCCTCTCTCCCCCTCTCTCCCTCTCTCCCCCTCTCTCACCCTCTCCCCCTCTCTCACCCTCTCACCCTCTCCCCCTCTCTCACCCTCTCCCCCTCTCTCACCCTCTCCCCCTCTCTCACCCTCTCCCCCTCTCTCACCCTCTCCCCCTCTCTCACCCTCTCCCCCTCTCTCACCCTCTCCCCCTCTCTCACCCTCTCCCCCTCTCTCACCCTCTCCCCCTCTCTCACCCTCTCCCCCTCTCTCACCCTCTCCCCCTCTCTCACCCTCTCCCCCCCTCTCACCCTCTCCCCCCCTCTCCCCCTCTCCCCCTCTCTCATCCTCACCCCCTCTCTCACCCTCACCCCCTCTCTCACCCTCTCCTCCCTCCCCCTCTCCCCCCTCTCACCCTCTCCCCCTTCCCCCCTCTCCCCTGTCCTCCCTCTCCCCCGCTCCTCCCTCTCCCCCCTCTCCCCCTCTGCCCCCTCTCCCCCTCTGCCCCCTCTCCCCCTCTGCCCCCTCTCCCCCTCTGCCCCCTCTCCCCCTCTGCCCCCTCTCCCCCTCTGCCCCCTCTCCCCCTCTGCCCCCTCTCCCCCTCTGCCCCCTCTCCCCCTCTGCCCCCTCTCCCCCTCTCCCCCTCTCCCCCTCTGCCCCCTCTCCCCCTCTGCCCCCTCTCCCCCTCTGCCCCCTCTCCCCCTCTCCCCCTCTCCCCTCTTTCCCCCTCCCCCCTCTCTCCCTCTATCACCCTCTATAACCCTCTGCCTCTGAACCTCTTCCACCTCCTCTTCCTCTCCAGTGTGCTTCACTATTTTTGTTGGGAATTGTAAATATAATATTTAAAATAACTTTTATGCTCTACGCAAAACTGTCTTTTTGTAGGAGGACAGCAATGAAAATAATCAATTTTCACTCTATATGTCATGGTATAGATAAAAGATCTACTCACCAAGTAGCAGCAGGAGAACACATACATAA
Organism: Schistocerca cancellata; assembly: GCF_023864275.1. Classification (NCBI taxonomy): domain Eukaryota; kingdom Metazoa; phylum Arthropoda; class Insecta; order Orthoptera; family Acrididae; genus Schistocerca; species Schistocerca cancellata. Next base: position 191,104,000 of record NC_064634.1, read on the forward strand.
AAAAAGGGTTTTACTTTTGTAAGGTTTAAGAGCCAGTGGCTTCTTCTTTAGACAGAAGGGTTGAAGAGGAAGGAAGAGGGGTGAAGGAAAAGGACCGGAGAGGTTAAGGAAAATGGGTAGAGTTCAGAAAAGTCACCAGAACCCTTCCTGAGTGACTTTTCTGAACTCCACCCAAATTTGCAAACCTCTCCTATCCTTTTTCTTCACCCCTCTCCCTTCCCCTTCAACCCTCCTGCCGGAAGACAGAGCCACTGGCTCTGAAAGCTCGCATAAATAAAACCTTTTTTTATATGTGTGTTCTCATGCCACCGTGTGCTGAGTAGTTTTTTTTTTAATGTGTCCAGTTACATTTATCTTTTGTAATAAGAGATTATTGCAGTGATCGTACTGTTATTACAAATTTTAAGTAATACAAAATCTTCAAAATTTCTGAAACCACTGTTCCATTTAAAATTAGCATCTATTTCTTCTCTGCTTGTTGAAGGTGTAGAGTACTGCTCTCACTTTCAACTTTTTATTTATCTTTTCATTAACTATTTTTCCTCTGTGGCAAAAATTTGAGTAATTATGAGCTGACACACTACTAGTCTTACAAAAAGTATTCTCATTTACCTCTGAACTAGGTACTGCTTTAATGGAACACATTTATTCTATATCACTCCAACCACAAAACCCCATTTAACTTGAGAGGTCTTTTTTAAATATTCTATGCAACTAAAAACACTCGCAGATGTTTTTAAATGTTGCTTCACACTGCTGTTTCCTTTTCCAGAAAAGACACAATTTTCTGCATAAGAGAATACTGAATAACTTGATATTTCGGGCTCCACCATGTGGCCTGTGCTCTACAAATCTAAACCCACTTAAAAGTATTCCTACTACGTACAACTGATATCCACTTATAAACAAAAGTATCTCTTTGGCATTCTAACATGATAGTGTCAGTCTTTCGAAAATTGTTGTTGTGTTTGAAAATAATCACCATTTAATTTGAGAGTGAGCCCAACTATAACAGAAAACAAAAAACAATGAAAAATAAATTTAAAAAAAAGTTTCCCTTCAACTGTATTTCTGACTACTCTTTCTCTCCTATTGTTAAAATATCCACAAATTATCACAATAAAATAGACTTAGCAGCTTCCACCTTTTTCTTTGAGATGAAAGCATTTTCTGTGTGTTCCTACATTATCATTCAGTGATTGCAGTACCTGTCATCAGAATTTGTTAATCAGACTAGACTAACTCAGTAGAGTAATAAACTATACTCATGACTGTCCTTTTTTGTAAGTGATTTGCTTCACTTCACATGGATGAATACTTCATTGGTCTAATATTTTCTCTATGGCCCAGTGCGCATCATTTCCAACTTATTCCTCAGCTGATTGTCAAAGGGCTGTGCTTGGTTCAAGGAGAAGTTTCATTTCACAAGTTCAGGATGATCACCTTGTCCCCAAAAACGTTGTTTCTCTCAAAATGTGAAGTAATTTACTGTGGTTATTTGTTTATTTTACAAACAGTTAAGTTACATTTTTGTAATAATTCTGCCTACCAAACAATAGCCTCATATGCTAGATACAAATGCTATACTCATAGATACAAATGTAATGAAACTGTCATTGGATCATCACAGAAGCCAGAGAAATGAGCATGTGTTGCAGATAGAAAGCAAACTCATTGCAACCACCAGATAAAGGCATTCAGCAGATGCCTCTATCTGTCTGGCAGCTATGTAATTTTCCTGTATTCTTTCATTTTCCCAGTGCAACCCTTCTGTTCTCAACGAGGCCTCATTATCTGATGGAATCTCCACTAGGTACTAAATAATTTTTTTAGTTAATTAGTTCCTTTCTTGGCCACAGTGTATAGATTTGCCTTGAACAGAACAGTTTTGTCTCCAATTAGAGAAGGGTGCAGGTCATACCCATGTAAAAAAAAGGTAAACTGATCAGTTGATTATTATTCAATATCACTTCTCTCTCTTTGTAGCAGGTTTGTAGAACGTAGTCCAACTTTAAACATAATGATCTATATTGAACAAACTGAGCTGTTCCGTGGAAGCAAGTGTGGAATCTGAAAAACATTGATCATATGTAAGTCACACTGCACTCTCAATGCTAGAAACCCTGTGTCTACATTTTTGAATCTCTACTACACTGAGTTCAACTAAAAAAATTTAGGTTTTCAGTTGAATGCTAGAATGCAGTACTTGTTTCTGGAAAAGGAGTTCTCCATGTAATAATATGTAATATGTCCCATGGCAGTGTGAAAGGACCATTACTTTTCATGGTGTATGTTAATAATATAGTGAAAAGTATTTGTTGTACTCTGGCTTTTGAAAGCTGGTGTAACTATGTACGGGGAAGTTTCAAATTATAAAAATTGTGATAATATGTAGTGAGGCTGTGACAAAAAATCAGTTTGATGTGAGAACTATCAGCTATTAATGTTTAGAAACATTGTATTACTCACAAAATAACAAATAATGTGTAATAGCCTTTTACTGCATAATAAATGAATCACAGGTAGTCGGTCATGTCATAATACACTACACTGTCCAACAAGATTAACAGAATGCACAAATTCCATTATTGACCAAATATTCATCTCAGAAACAACTTACAGATTCACAAGCAGAATACTGAGCTTGGGTTATAGTGATCATGAGGCACAGCTGCTGTGTATAGAAATGCCAACAAGTAGTAGCAGTTCCGGAAAAGTAGTTGAAAAAAGAACCTTTTCTGAAGATAACATTAGAATTTTTAATCTCTTACTGGTGAAGGAAAACTGGGAAAGCATCGCCACTCAGAACAATGTTGATAGTATGTTCATGAGTTTTCAGAGCATCTTTCTTCACTATTTTAATGTATCATTTCCAAAAGTAGTAAAAACAGTAAAACCTAACAATAATAAGCAATGGGTAACTAAAGACATAAAAATTTCCAGTGAGAGAGACAGATTCCTGCAGTACTCTTGTAAGAAATATAGAGTAACCTGAGACTTCGCAGATTATTCAAAAGCCTACAAAAGAATCTATGGTAGAGTAGTCAAAGAGGCAAAAATTATGTGGAATGACAATTTGATAAGAAACTCACCTAACAAAATGAGATCCATGTGGAGAGTTATAAACAAAGAAACTTGTAGTTTAGTGCCAAAGAAAAAGTCACAGACCCAAATTCAGTTGCGGAAAAATTCAGTGAATACTTCACCTCACTAGCTGAAGACCTCATTCAAGTGCACTGTCAAGGACCAGTCCCAAGTTTCTCCAGCAAGTCAGTGACTTTCAATGCTTCTATGTATGTGTATGAAAAAACCCCAATGAAATTATAAGTAAAATTAAATCATTAAGCAATAAAATGTCAAGTGGTCTTGATGAAGTACCTGATTTCATATTAAAAGCATGTGCTCACCACGTAGCAAACCCCTTGGCAAAAATTTTCAACCTCTCTTTAAAAACTGGTGTATTCCCAGATATTTTTAAAATAGCAAAAGTTTCACCACTGCTAAAAAAAGGTTCTTCTGAAAAAATATCAAACTACCGACCCGTGTCACAGTTAAGTTCCTTCCCATAAAATTCTAGAAAAACTCTTCTATGGCAGGCTTTTAAGTTTCATAAATAAATATGCACCTCTTACAGTACAACAACATGGTTTTAGAAAGCCTAAATCTACACAGACAGCAATTTTCGAATTTTTAGACTGCATTTTAAAATCCCTTGATCAAGATAAATTAGCTGCAGGTATTTTTCTAGATCTATAAAAAGCCTTCGACGTCCTGGACCATAACATTCTGCTCGAAAAATTATAAAGACGAGGAGTAAGAGGTGTAGCACATAGCTGGTTGTGTTCATACCTAAAAAACTGCAGGCAGAAAGTATCACTTCAGTATGAATTCAACAAAATGAATAAAACAAGAAACAACTCCTTTCTTTCTAGAGAATTACCAATAAAATATGGTGTACCACAGGTCTCAATCTTAGGTCCACTACTCTTCTTGATTTATGTGGACGACTTAGTTGAATATATGAGTCCCACAAAAACTATCCTCTTTGCCGATGACACCAGCATATTGCTCACTGGATCCAGTCTAGAAACTTTGTGGTCCACAGCAGAAAGTTCTATGAAAAGACTTTGAGTGGTTTGCAAAAAACAAACTCATTACAAATACTGAAAAAACTGTGTGTGTCGATTTTCATTTAATTCCTCCAACTAATCAAATGTCTATTCAAGCCCAAGTAAAAAATGATCCCATAGAAAATGTGTCACAAAGTTCTTAGGTCTTTGGGCTCAGCAAGACTTAAAGTGGGACACACATATAAATAACTTGTGTAGAAAACTATCATCTGTGTGCTATGGCCTAAGAATTTTAAAGGCTACAACAAGCAAAACAACAGTACTGCAGGCATACTATGCACAGTTCCACTCACTAATCCGATATGGGATCATTTTCTGGGGATACTCAACTCACAGTGTAAAGGTTTTTAGAATGCAAAAAAGAGCTTTAAGAATAATTTGTGGCCTTAAAAAAATGGAGTCCTGTAAATACCATTTTACTGAGCTTGGTGTTCTAAATGTTCCACGTTTATTCATTTATGAAACTATCTTGCTCACTAGGGACTACCTCCTGAAAACAGGCAAACTGCTACAGAACAAAAGTTTACACAACTATAGTACCAGAAGGGAATCAAATATACATAAAAAATATCACAGAACAACCACCTATCAGAGGAGCATAATTAACATTGGTGTAATACTACACATTCCATTAGAACTACTGACAGCCTTGGGAGAGCCAGTCCTGACAAAACTCTACCATCTGGTGAGCAAGATGTATGAGACAGGCGAAATACCCTCAGACTTCAAGAAGAATATAATAATTCCAATCCCAAAGAAAGCAGGTGTTGACAGATGTGAAAATTACCAAACTATCGGTTTAATAAGTCACAGCTGCAAAATACTAACGCGAATTCTTTACAGACGAATGGAAAAACTAGTAGAAGCCGACCTTGGGGAAGATCAGTTTGTATTCCGTAGAAATGTTGGAACACGTGAGGCAATACTGACCCTACGACTTATCTTAGAAGCTAGATTAAGGAAGGGCAAACCTACATTTCTAGCATTTGTAGACGTAGAGAAAGCGTTTGACAATGTTGACTGGAATACTCTCTTTCAAATTCTGAAGGTGGCAGGGGTAAAATACAGAGAGCGAAAGGCTATTTACAATTTGTACAGAAACCAGATGGCCGTTATAAGAGTCGAGGGACATGAAAGGGAAGCAGTGGTTGAGAAGGGAGTGAGACAGGGTTGTAGTCTCTCCACGATGTTATTCAATCTGTATATTGAGCAAGCACTGAAGGGAACAAAAGAAAAATTCGGAGTAGGTATTAAAATCCATGGAGAAGAAATAAAAACTTTGAGGTTTGCCGATGACATTGTAATTCTATCAGAGACAGCAAAGGACTTGGAAGAGCAGTTGAACGGAATGGACAGTGTCTTGAAAGGAGGATATAAGGTGAACATCAACAAAAGGAAAACGAGGATAATGGAATGTAGTCGAATTAAGTCAGGTGATGCTGAGGGAATTAGATTAGGAAACGAGACACTGAAAGTAGTAAAGGAGTTTTGTTATTTGAGGAGCAAACTAACTGATGATGGTCGAAGTAGAGAGAATATAAAATGTAGACTGGCAATGGCAAGGAAAGAGTTTCTGAAGAAGAGAAATTTGTTAACATCGAGTATAGATTTAATTGTCAGGAAGTCATTTTTGAAAGTATTTGTATGGAGTGTAGCCATGTATGGAAGTGAAACATTGACGATAAATAGTTTGGATAAGAAGAGAATAAAAGCTTTTGAAATGTGGTGCTACAAAAGAATGCTGAAGATTAGATGGGTAGATCACATAACTAATGAGGAAGTATTGAATAGGATTGGGGAGAAGAGGAGTTTGTGGCAGAACTTGACTAGAAGACGGGATCGGTTGGTAGGACATGTTCTGAGGCATCAAGGGATCACCAATTTAGTATTGGAGAGCAGCGTGGAGGGTAAAAATCATAGAGGGAGACCAAGAGATGAATACACTAAGCAGATTCAGAAGGATGTGGGTTGCAGTAGATACTGGGAGATGAAGAAGCTTGCACGGGATAGAGTGGCATGGAGAGTTGCATCAAACCAGTCTCAGGACTGAAGACCACAACAACAACAATATAAACTCAGATTTAGATAACTCAAATAGCAGGCTTCATTCTACTGGTAGGAACAGGGAAACTGCTATTTGTCTATGAAATAGATAACTTCAAAACACTTACATGGCCCACATCAGACTATTGCTTAAATGTGTGAACTCTGAATATCCTTTGGCCCCTAAGTATTGACAACACAGATATTCTGAATTTAAAGTTATATTTACAGCAGCTCACACAGACCTACCAGCAAACATTTTTCTCCTAGTCCATCCATGAACGGAACATGAAGAAACCATAATAAATGGTACCGTAAAAAAAGTCCTTTTCTGCATACTTTTATATTGATGGGAAAATCAGTTTTGCCTTTTTCATTAAGAGCTACCAGCTTCCATGCTTTGATTTGATTACCGTTTTGTTTGCAGTGCAGACTAATGGGTCTACATCTAACTCATGGCAAAAAGCAACAAACCAGAACACAAGATCAGTTTGATTCATCTTAAAACAGTGCAAACATTTTTGACAAAAATGTTTTTGCAATTGCTTTTGGTCTGCATTCAAGAAATGCAACAGGAGTTCCAGAGAGCTTTCTCATAGTTGATTATTCATGTAAAATGCTCTGTCATCAATTTCCATATGTACATTTGGTATTATTCATACTAAACTATGGAATTTCTCGATCCTTTCATCTATGGTTGCTATTTTAGAATGCCATTTACATGTGTTATGTTCAAGAGAAATTTTGAGTTCAGCAACCTACTTGACAACTGTTGAAAATGAAAAAGTTTACTCCTTACAAAACTTCACCAAGTTTGCTTTAATTTCTGTTTGACAATTTGTTCAAAAGAAAGAATGTCATGGCTGTGCTGTTTTTTCTCTTCACCCATTTGAACAAAATAACCATAATGATTACTTTAAAAAATAGTATAAGGAAATACATTCTTGTATTGTACTCTGAAAGACTTTTGCCTAAGTTTGCTACATTAGCTCATTTCTGTCCATTTCCTTCTTCCTAACAATATCAGCAACAATTTTTTGTGAGTTTCCAAAGCATAGCATGACAATGAAAATTTCAAGATGGCAACAACAAACAAGAAACCAGCCAATAACATGCAGATGAATGATGTTATGATTGCATTACAAGATGTGTGACAGTTAATTAGTTTCATGTTCGTAGTGAATTAATGAGCTATTCTTAAACTAAAGCTTAATCTTCTCTACAGCAACACATTGCTTGTGAAGGAGGTTGGTTTAGGAGTTCTATATCTACTGTTAGTGTAGGAATTCTTCTTTCCAATTTTCACATTGCAGCAGCATCAGTGTGAGTGGATGTTAGGGACGCATTAGTGTTAAGAAACTATAAAAATGGATATCCATGTTGGATAGTTTTACAAAGCTCTTGATATCATAGTTTGTGTGTACCTGATCATTGGTCTTACTGGTTTTGGTCCTAGTGAGAAAACCTGACAAATCCTGTGATCACATAAGTGTAAATTACACTATTGATTGTTTCTGCCAGCAGATCATCCAATATAGTCTTCAATACACACAGTTTTTCAAGACTTAATGCCTTTGTACCACCTACACAAGCTGTAATATTGCAGTATTAAGTATATACTGGACCTGATACCTACATCATTCATCTGCAGGTGAAGGGTTGCCTTTCCTCATGTTCTGTGCATTTCATTGAAAAGAAGAAAGTAAAATTAGGATGTAGTGGCCCACCAATAACGTCATAAGAGATGGAGCACATACCCCTTTTCAGAGGAACAAGACTGGTATTTGTGTCAAGCGATGAACGGAAATTGTTGGAATTGTGTGAACAATATATTTCGTGTGTGACGGAGCAAAGTGCACTGTGTAAAATAGACCTCTTTGGCATTGCCTAACACTCTTTGTGTGCGCTGATTATTGTGTTGTGCTCGCTGGAATCTTGTTTTGTTCTTGAATGTGCAAATATAGTTATTAGTAAGATGTCCCTTTTTCTCCTTAATACTTATTCAGCTGCGCAAATTCCAATAGGTTATGGGCCCAGCGTGCATTTGGAATAAGTATATCAACAAAATAGTAAGGAGAAAGTATTGGAAAAGTTCCAATTTACGTGAAGTGCGAGTGATCCTTACAAGACGATCGCAATTTTTTTCCGCATTATTTTTCGGTGTTCTTTACGGCAATAAAAAGCAAGTTACCGTTAAGAATGAGTGCGGCACAAATTCCACAGATTGAAAGACTTATAGGTCGCGAAAACTATGCAACCTGGAAGTTCGCAGTAGAAGCGTATTTACGTTTAGACGACCTATGGGACGTGGTAGATGGGACAATGAAATCCACAGATCAGAATTATTCAAGTAAGAATAGGAAAGCAAAATCAATGGAAAGGGAGAAGTTTGAGAAGATTGTGGTACTATTTGGCTTATCTTGTGGAAGCAACACACAAAATATAAGTTCAAGAAGGGGTGTTGGAATTGTGTGAACAATATATTTCGTGTGTGATGGAGCAAAGTGCACTGTGTAAAATAGACCTCTTTGGCATTGCCTAACACTCTTTGTGTGCGCTGATTATTGTGTTGTGTTCGCTGGAATCTTGTTTTGTTCTTGAATGTGCAAATATAGTTATTAGTAAGATGTCCCTTTTTCTCCTTAATACCTATTCAGCTGCGCAAATTCCAAAAGAAATCATTGAAAACCTAAATCTGGTTAAGTGAACAAGAATTTGAACCATCAACCTACTGAATGTAAGTCGAGTGTGATATGACTGTGCCACCTCATTTAGTCTATTTCATGAACTCATTACATTACTTTTATTATTTTTCATTATTGTAGGCTGTAGCCTACCTTCTCCTGCTTCAACAATGGTAATCAGTCTTTACACATATCCCTAACATATACATATATGAAGTTATTAAATAGGTACATTTTCCTGATGTTCTGCAAAATAATGTTTCTATGATTGTGAACTGGCTTTTGACTTCTCAAGTTATCATTAGGTGGGAACTGAATGTTGTAACCACAGATAAAATGATGTATATCATACAGATACAGAGTGTTTATGAAGGAAGGCATCAGTTTTTTATGTTATGCATAAATTGTCACATTTAACCTCATATCAAAAATAAAATCAAACCATGGAAAATCCAGGATGGAATGTAACAATACCAGAGAAGGAAAGTTACTAATCACCATATAGCGGAGATGCTGAGTCGTGATAGGCACAACAAAAAGAAAGATACCAACCATTTCCTCGACCAACTCTCCACAGTTCCTGTTCCTTTACCACACGGTGCCCTGCTCATCACTATTGATGCCACCTCCCTGTACACTAACATTCCTAAAGCCCATGGCCTTACTGCTATCAAACACTACCTTCCCAGACACCCTATGGATTCCAAACCAACAATCTCCTTCCTAGTCTCCATGACCAACTACATCCTCACCCACAATTACTTCTCCTTTGAAGGCATTACCTACAAACAAATCCGCGGTACAGCTATGGGCACCACATGGCACCATCCTATGCTAACTTGTTCATGGTCCACCTAGAGGAATCCTTTCTATAAAACCCAGAATCCTAAACCCCTCACCTGGTTCAGATTCATTGATGACATCTTTGCTATCTGGATTGAAGGTGAGGACACCTTATTCACATTCCTCCATAATCTCAACAACTTCTCCCCCATTTGCTTCACCTGGTCCTACTCAACCCAACAAGCCACCTTCCTAGGTGTTGACCTTCACCTTAGAGATGGCTACATTAGTACCTCCATCCATATCAAACCTACTAACCACCAGCAATACCTCCACTTCGACAGCTGCCACCCATTCCATACCAAGAAGTCCTTTCCGTACAGCCCCCTCGTAACTCAGTACCATCCTGGACTGTAACAACTGAATTACATTCTCCGCCAGGATTTCGATTACCTCTTGTCGTGCCCTGAAATGAGAAATGTCCTGTCCACTATCCTTCCCATCCCTCCTACCGTGGTATTCTGCTGTCCACCGAACCTCACTATATACTCGTCCATCCTTACACAACCCCTTCTCCCAATCCCTTAACTCATGGCTCATACCCCTGTAATAGACCTAGATGCAAGACCTGTCCCATACATCCTCCTACCACCAGCTACTCCAGTCCGGTCACTAACATCACCTATCCCATCAAAGGCAGGGCTACCTGTGAAACCAGTCATGTGATTGACAAGCTAAGCTGCAACCACTGTTCTGCATTCTATGCAGGCATGACAACCAACAAGCTACGTTCCCGTAACCCTCCTGGCCTCAACCCTTGTTAGTCACTGTCCTCACCCATCCAGCCCCATCCCGTTCCCATTCCAGGACTACACAGCTGTCAGTTCACCGCCACACCCAGTCTTTTAATTTCTTTTTATTTCTATCCTTTCTGCTACTTGCCCCCTCCCCCCTCTGCACCTTCTCTCCTGCCCTCCGTCTAAACTGCAACACTTCACTGTCCACCTCTCCCACCATACTATCCCTCCCCCTCCCTGCCCCAGCCTCCTCCTTACCCCCACCCAGTCCCAACTCCCATCATGCACTGGTGCTGCTGCTCACAGTGTGGTTTCAGAGCTCTGAGACTGCAGACGTGTGTGCAAGTTGCGTTTGCGTGAGTTTGTGTATGTGCGTGTGAGTATGTGTGTGTCTACTGCTGACAAAGGCCTTAATGGCCGAAAGCTATAATTGTGTGAATCTTTTTGTTGTGCCTATTGCGACTCAGCATCTTCGCCATATGGTGAGTAGCATATTAAAAATAACATTTTTTAACTCACTGCTCATGGAAGCCCACACTTTTATAACAGTTTTTTAATGGTTTATTGTAACATTTTACATTTTGTTAAGAAAATATGATCCTACTAGAGACACTTGGAAAAAGAAAAAAACATACTACAAAGAATGCGAGCTTAGTTGTAAATGATGAAACATGATTTCCTTTTTCCTCTATGTTAAACTAAGTTTCAATTACACATATTTTTAAATATAACAGTAAATTCAACTTTTTCATCTTTTGTTACACATAATAATGTTCACATAACAAAAAATTATTTGTAGTGTTTTCTTAAACATGACTGTTTCTGCATAACATAAAAAAGTAATGCTTTCTGTTGTAAATAGTCTGTATCTCATCTTTTTATTTATCTGTTTAAGCCACATGTCATTTTATCTGTGGTTGTGATATCCAGTTGTGACCTATGGGTTTGTGGTCAAATAAATACAATTTTTGCAGAACATTAGGAAAGTGTTTCCTATTTGGTATTATTGCCACGATCTGTCAATCACCAATAACAAATTCAGTTAACCCAATATAAAAGTCAATTTGTTTTATTATTTATGTTTCCTGTACAATATGTCATAATAAATCTTAAATTTTGTGCTTGATTATGAAGTGTTACATTTCCATGTACATGACTCTGATACTAACATAAAAAGTGTTGCTTTTGTTTTTCCTGTCAAAAGGAATGGCAGTACACACTATAAAGATAAACTTTTTGACATCAGGTCACTGCCCATGAAATGCCTGATTTGTAAATGGCATAAGCTGGATATTTTCCAATAATGTGGTTGCATTGGAAAGTAACAGGGCCTTTCCCTACATATAAGGAGTCAGTAGGTGCTAGCATACCATGTGATCATACACACACATCACGGACATAAGCCAAAAATGTCTACTTTTTTGTACTAGGTTAAACATGACTACAAAGCAGCCAGAAACCTCAGCAGACTACATGGAAATGACACAGTAAGTAAAGTATCGTTCAAGAAATTTTTGATGTAATTGTATATGACTGCTGAAAGGAATCACATGGAAATGCATTATGATACAGTTACAGTAATAAACCATGAGAAGTTGCTGTATCTGACATACACTGTTCCTCAAGGTCATAGCACACATCATTTGATTTTCATTATTTGAAGCATGTTGAGCTTACTGAGCAACTTATGGTGCATTTTCTCAAAGCATGCCTTTCTATGCTTCCAAGGGACCGGATATTTTATTTCTAAGACAGGGTAATGAATGGTGATAAATAACTGATATTATATTGTCATGTGCTAACAGTGATCCACTACCAAAGGAACATAATGATGACTTAATGGTGTATTGTTGATATCATTCTTGAAAAATGACGAAAGAGTGAATGCTGAGAAATACACTGCCTCACTGTAGACAATTTCACAGACACTACAAGTTAGTCACCCAATAAAATTTTAATACTCTTTAATGTTGCTTCACATTGCTAGAACCACTGTGCAAAAGCTACACAATGTGCACTCGTTCTCCTTCATCTGTCATATTTCTTGCATACACTTATAGCTTGTACATTAACTATAGAGCATCCACTCACATATTTGCAATTGCTGGTACCTGTAAATCACATAAACACTTCAAGCACACTTCAGTAAAATTTCCAAGGCATATTCACTCCCACCTTCACTGTCATTGGCACATGAGATCACATCAGCCTTTCAAACTCGTGTTGCTTGTATATTTACCACAGCACTTGTCTCTTGCACTTTCCCCGTCACAAGTGTCTTCATTATTACATGCCATTCCACTATTACAAACCATTCATACTCCTGTCTTGTCTCAATCTTGTATCCATATTATAATTTTTGCTTTAAAAAAGATTTCACAGTGAAGTAGCAATCAGAAATACATTTGGGGAGAAAGTCCAAAAATTCAAACTTCTGCTAAAGTTGAAGATATGTGGAAGAATTTCCTCCAGAAAATATGTAACATTCAGTGACACCACTCTTGACTGATAAATAATCCTGTAAACCATGTTGTAATTTGATATTTTACTTCAAAAATTGAAAACAACAAAAATCCCATGCAAAAAGATTAATGATCAGCAGGAAGCTTTTACCATGTAGTTTCATCATACATACACTAAGAACAGAAATGCAAATATGTGATATCTGGAGTTTTCAATTTTGGTCTTGACGATGACCTAATCTTTGAGAGAGCAACAAAAGCGATTGAGACTGTGAAGCATCTGGAAAGAATAAACAGTTCAAATGCCAATAAACATTTTGTGAATATATTTCTGCTTTTGATTCTGACTCCGCTGAAGAATTGTAACCAGAAGAGATGGAATTAGTGGGAGTTCTACAAACCATTCGGTAGTAGAATGATTCCCTATACAGACTTGTATTAAGAGTGCAGGTCTATTATATTACCACAGGGGAGGATTCCTGACTTAACTTATGCTCAGCATACAGTGAAGAAGAGGAGAATTTTAATACGGAACTTACAAAAATACACACATATGTGTCTTATAATTGAGATGGCTAGCCTGCACTCATGTTTCAGACCTGATGCTGTGTGATATGAAGCTACAAAAAGAGTAAGGGTTGATTGTATGACCATGTCTTTTACTGGTGCCATTCTTTAGAAAACGAAGATATAAACACACAAACTTATGTTGCTGCCATTGTCATGTGATTGGTGAAAGTGCTAGTCTAGGGAAAAACAGAAAAAAAAGGGAGAGGAGACAGGAGGTGAATAATCATATGTATAAATTAGAAAATAAAAAGAATTGTCATACAATCCAAAAGAATGGTCTGCCTCAGGGATTTCTTTTTTATCCATTTTGCAAAACATTTTTACCAATCCACAGCCAAAATAGATACGAGAAAGAAGATTTCTGTAAACTGGCAGCACTACCATTGCCAAAGGGAGGAGTTTTGAAGAAGATAAAAAGACTAGATAAATCATTTAGAGAACCATGTACTCAATGTAAAGCTAAATGTCTGAAGCCTAGCCCCAGCAATACCCAAATATGTGCCTTACATTTACAGAACAAGACATTTAAATGTGAAATCATAATCTAGCACTGTGACCATGAAAAATAGCTGGAGGTGAAGATGGACTGTATTCTAGCATCTAAAATTCTGAAAGAGAAGTAAATGCAAGGAACGTCTTTAAAAGAAAGGTGACAGTTCGGCATAGGGTACCCAATCAGCAATTTTGTTTACATCTGTAATATATGCCACACCATTCTGGGAAGCATTGGTCACACAAACCTAGCCAATATAGGCCTGAATAAATCAGAGTGATCAGTAAGACCAATCATCATATAGAAACTTTATTTCAGGAGTTGTGTAACACCAGTTACAATTAAACAATGGAAATCCAGGATGGAATAATGACAGTATTATGAAAAGGAGAGTTTCTGTTCACCATATAGCAGAGATGCTGATTTGCAGATAGATACAACAAAAAGATTGTCAAACAAAAGCTTTTGGGCAAGCAGGCCTTCATCGGAATTCACACACACACACACACACACACACACACACACACACACAAATGCAGTGCAGCTCTCGCACACATGGCCATAGTCTCTGGCTACAGGGCCTTATCAGCCAGAGACTGTGGTCATTTATGTGCAAGTTGTATTTGTGTGTGTGTGTGTGTTTGTGTTCACATGTGTGTGTTGTGTTGTGTTGTGTTTTCTAATTCTGATGGACACCTGTTAGACCAATTACCATTGTGTGTTGAGGTGCTAAAGAGAATAAAAGGAAGAAAAATATGATTGCAGTAGAACACCTATTGCATAATTAGTAGGAAACAAATTGGAAAACATAACTAAACTCCAGATGATAGCTGTGGCAACAGTGATGACACATTGAAGCCATTGATCACCAAATTAAATTTTTATTTCTGCACAGTGCCGTCAAACGTTGTTTCTAGTAATAAACAACCAATGCGTTAAATTTTCTGTCAGACACCTTTTACACTGCAGAGAGACACCATTTAAACAATACAACCATTAAGGCAGTCATAAAAACCAATATGAATTAAGAAGTGAATACTAGCTTGGCTATGTTGGTGTTTGTAATAGAGGATTAAAATCTTATGCTGACTTGGTAAGTGTGTCCTTGAGCCATCTGTAAAATTAGGACATTTTCTGGCAGACTCAAATATGTAGTACCAGTGCATCTCAGTTTGGCTTTTGCAAAGAATTCTCAATGGAGAAAGCCATAAATGAGCTCACACGTTATGCTCTTTCAGAGTTACACAAGAAAACTTATTCTTTTGGTTTATTCTGTGATCAAGACAAGGCGAGGTAGACTGTACATACTGACTCTTGCAGGCTTCAGTTCTAGGTTCACTCTGGGGCTTAACCTGTTTAAATGTACTTCTACTCACTTTGAAGAACTGTTCAAAACTGGAATGTTTGCTGTCACAGTGTACTAATAAAGGAGCAAAATCCACCATGCCAGACATCCCATCCTTCCATTTACATTTTTGTGGTTATTTTTCCTACTTGGGGCCCCCCTCCATGCGTGACCATGCCTGTGCCACCATTCACATCTGAGAGTCATCCCGGCATTCCTACATGCTGTCCTGTTTCATCTTCCTACCCCGGCTCTATGCCTTCTTCCACAACATTGTTTTTCCAAACCTATCCTGCCATTGTCAGTATAGATGACAACTTGCACTAACAGCACAACATTACCAGGAGTGTGTGTTCATATATGTATTTGAACATTCTTAATGTTAAGAAACATGGATCTGGCTACTTCTGAAGCAGCCAGCTATACTTTTCATGTTTCTGCCCACCCTTAGGCAACAAAATGAGTTGCTTGTTTCCATATAGAATATTCTGTTATTGAAATAAATGCATGTTTCGTGTATTTTAATTGTTCAGTGGGTTAACGTGTGTGTGTGTGTGTGTGTGTGTGTGTGTGTGTCAGAGAGAGAGAGAGAGAGAGAGAGCGGGGGGCGAGGGAGGACGGGAGGGGGGTTCCTTATTCTGCTGCCTGGAGACAGAATAATTGCACTGCCAAAGAAAAAATTCTTTTTTACTATTATACTGCTGAGATTATTTAAAATAAATTGGCCAATTTTGTTATCTGTGTATGCCTTGAGCAACAACTCAGTTAAGTGGAAACAAGAATTGGCCAATATCTGTAAGATGAAACTGAGGACCACAGGAAAGAAAATAATGTAGTTCTGAGTTTGGGCTTGATTATTTATCATTTTCAGTCTAGTTTTCTGGCTGGGCTCTAAATACATTTTATATTTGCAGTTAGTAATATGTTTGCTAATTGATTGTTTTATGGACAACATTTTGGTCTTAACGTATTTCGTTTGACACATGTTCAGTTAAGTGTCCTTGTAATGAATGATCCTCTGTTCTTTTTCTATTTTACTGCTTGACTCATATAATGTGGTTCACTTTTATTTCTCATCTGTGTGTCACAGTAAAAACCTACCTATATCTCTTGATGTGTCTGCTACTTTGTTTTATTCTAACTTCTTTCTCTCTGTCAGTGTAATGAGTCTTTTACCTTTTTTTTGTATCTTTCCAGAACCATGATGAGGTATTTATTGAAAAGAATTCACATTTCATTATTTTCTTTGCATGCTCAGGAATGGCTTTTTCCTTTATTACTTTATTAGCATTAAATAATTTAACATAAACACGTGAACTTAGCAGACAACGCTCTCATCAGTTTCAGACACGAATTAATTTAACTTTGGCATCAGTACTTCACCCACTGAAAACATTGTTCAAAAGCTGTTAAAACTTTTAGATTTTCTTGCTAGGATTTTAAGGTAAGCTCTTCCATTTAATGATTACTTAGCATAATGCTTGCACAATCTTTCTGATGATATATCCCTTTTGTCATGGTTTCTCACAGACTAGTGTTGCTTGCTGAGTCTATATAGTTGATAGCCCACAAAACCATGTGCGAGGTTAGCTGTAGGTTTCTGCTAGGAAACTAGACTGTCATCCCAAAGCACAGATCAACCTGCAGCTTTGAGCACACTGAAGACACTCTTCCTAGGCATGATGTAATTATGATTAATTCTAATGTAACGAGTGCAATAGGCTTCTGTTTAAAGTGCACTTCTAGCTTTCATTTGTACAGCATTTGGGCATATTTTTGCTAACAGTTCCCTGCATATCTTAGTCAGATTGCTGTACTATTGGCATTTCTACAAAATCTGCTGCCATTAAGTATTTATATTTTAATTAAGTTTAGTAACTATAAAGACCCTAGAGCTGCTTCATTCGGGATCTGTTACACTATTACATATGTTTAGAAAATACATTACTTGAGAACAAAAAATTGAATTCTGAACTTTAGTTTGGTAGTTTAACAACATATGACATAATGTTCTGTCCATCTTACACATTAGTGCTTTTTAAAGCTACCATAGAACAACATACTAAGAATAAGAAAACTTGCAATAAACTCATGAAAGCATTTATGTAACACAAAATGTAACAGTTCATCAAGAGTAGTGACTGGCGTATTATGACGAGCCAGTTGCTCGGCCACCATTGACCAGACGTTTTCAGTTGGTGAGAGGTCTGGAGAATGTGCTGGCCAGGGCAGCAGTCGAACATTTTCTGTATTCAGAAAGGCCCGTACAGGACTTGCAACATGTGGTCGTTCATTATCCTGCTGAAATGTAGGGTTTTGCAGGGATCAAATGAATGGTAGAGCCACGGGTTGTAACACATCTGAAATGTAACATCCACTGTTCAAAGTGCCATCAATGTGAACAAGACATGACCAAGACGTGAAACCAATGGCACCCCATACCATCACGCCGAGTGATACACCAGTATGGCGATGACGAATACACACTTCCAATGTGCATTCACCGCGATGTCGCCAAACACGGATGCGACCATCATCATGCTGTAAACAGAACCTGGATTCATCTGAAAAAATGATGTTTTGCCATTCGTGCACCCAGGTTTGTCGTTGAGTACACCATCACAGGCACTCCTGTCTGTGATGCAGCGTCAAGGGTAACCACAGCCGTGGTCTCCGAGCTAATAATCCATGCTGCTGCAAACATCATCGAACTGTTCGTGCAGATGGTTGTTGTCTTGCAAGTGTCCCCCTTTGTTGACTTGGGGTTCGAGAAGTGGCTGCACGATTCGTTACAGCCATGTGGATAAGATGCCTGTCATCTCGACTGCTAGTGATACGAGGCTGTTGGGATCCAGCACGGTGTTCCGTATTACCCTCCTGAACCCAGCGATTCCATATTCTGCTAACAGTCATTGGATCTCGACCAATGCGAGCAGCAATGTCGCGATACGATAAACCGCAATCGCGATAGGCTACAATCCGACCTTTATCAAAGTCGGAAATGTGATGATACGCATTTGTCCTCCTTACGCGAGGCATCACAACAACGTTTCACCAGGCAATGCCGGTCAACTGCTGTTTGTGTATGAGAAATCGGATGGAAACTTTCCTCTTGTCAGCATGTTGTAGGTGTTGCCACCAGTGCCAACCTTGTGTGAACGCTCTGAAAAGCTAATCATTTGCGTATCATAGCATCTTCTTCCTGTTGGTTAAATTTCGCGTCTGTAGAGCGTCATCTTTGTGGTGTAGCAATTTTAGTGGCCTGTAATGTAGATGTCTGTGCAGGACGTTCATTCATGGTTAATTCTCGAACATATACAACCTGAATTCTTATACTTGCTTCTTTATACCAGGGACAATTATTAATATGTCGTCCAATAGTAGTCTGTGCGAAGGTCAAACAATGGTATGCCTGTATGATCCCCCTGTGTGAATGATATCTTAAACATGAAATTTAAAACTTCAGCTTTCATTTTGGCTTCTTCTATTGCCACACCAGACTGGTCGACAAGTGACTGGACAGAAGCCTTCAACCTTGGGTTCTCAGCAAGATCTTTTGTTGAAATATGATGGTGGCAGTTGTATGCCTTGTGCATTGGCCTTTTTATGGGTGTACAAATTTCTGCTGATATTTGGATGTTGACATTTCTACATCCCTTTTTTGAACCAAGAGTGAAACAACCTCATCTTCTCCACCATTTTCTGAATTTTGTTATTAAATTGTGGTGGGTCTTTTCCATCCCTTAACTCACTTACTTGGCACATACTTCTCCAGAGCTTGATTTACAGCCGCCTGTTGAAACTTTGCCCACATTTCCTCTGTGCCCATCATGCTGAAACTAAATGATGTCATTTCATTTTCTAAATAGGAGCTAACACTGCTTATCTGCTCTTTCCATTGTAAACACTCTCATAGCCTTCTGGATGGGTGTATTAACTTTCATGTCCCTCATTGCTATATCATCATGATCACTAATCCTTATCTCTATACTAATACCATCAATAGGATCAGGCATGTTTGTAGCTATGAAGTCTACAATATTTTCATTGTGCATGGGTTGTCGAACTAGCTGTTGAAGACAAATTTTGGGAAACATGTTCAGAACTACTTCTGTCTGTTCTACCTGCTTCTGTCTGTTCTACATGCAATGAGATCGTATATGTCCCACTGTATACCCGGTAGGTTAAAGTCATTTACAACTACTATTGCATGATTGGGGTACTTCCATGCCACTGAGCGTAGACTTTCTTTGAATGAATCTACAACTGCTACCGCAGAATTAGGTAGCTGGTATAAACATACAAAGGTTAACTTGAGTTCACCTGGGCTGGTTGCTTGTGTCCAGATAATGAACACTTCTGTGGCATTTAATTGTCTTCTTTCTGATGTATGTTCCATACCTCATTAAATATTTTGGAGTTTTCTAATTCAAGTTTTGCCTATCTTTCAGTTTTGAGAATAATTTGAGCGTGACAACTTTCCTGGAGGACAGTAAGTTCAGGAACTTCGTTACAAATACTTCAGGAATTTAGGGATAAAATTTTGACAGTCTAAATGCCTTTATTTTGTACATGATCTATTTTTGCTCCCTCTGTTTCAACTGGTGAGTATTCATGAGAGGACATCAAACTTTTGCCTAGCTCTTCCTCCCCCCCCCCCCCCCTCCCCCTCCACACACACACGACACCACTTCTCCTAGCTGCCCATATGAGCTGATAAGGGCCTCAGAATCCAAGCAACAGGAATCATTGGTGCCAAAAATGAGCCACAGTGTGCAGATAATTGCACCCTGCACTTTTGATAATTATGGGCGGTGCCACCTCCTCATTTCAGATGAGGCCCCATGACAAACAAACAGTCTACACTTGGGATTTCTTCCCAGCCCTGGATACTATTTCTTTAAGGGGCTCCAAATGTGCCTAAAGTTGGAGATCCCGAAAAGTAACAAATCCCTCTCCCATGCACCTGTACCCTGTTGAGGGAGCAACTGCTTGTCCATTCACAGGGTGAATGGTAGCAGAGCCTGTGGAGGAAACAAGTGACACTTGAGATGTCGTATGTGACACACCAGATTCTCTGCCACCACTACACCCCAAGGCAGCAGCCTGCAGACAACTGACCTCAACCAGTGCTCTTTTCAGCTGTTTGCGAACCTTAGTCAGCTCCCCTGCATCCACACACACCATCTATCCTACTACTACTATTACTACTACTAATTTATGAATTAAACCATAAAAGCACCCAGTAAAAGGTAAATATTTATTTTAAAAATAATCTAACTGATGTGAAGCTGGTGATATTGTGCCTCAAAAGATAGTGTTTATCCTCTACTGAATAAGTTACAGTCAGTTTTTGTTGGAAACCTAACATAGTTGCTTGTACTAATTTCCTTGTGAAGGATAAAACTATAATTGATGAATGCTACACAAATGTTGTCAATCTGTTGGATGCAAGAATGTGTGAGCAGTGGTTTTATTGAAACGAAAAGCAAAAACAAAAAGTATTTGTTGTTAGCACAATGCAACTGCCCACAAAGGTGCTTTGGTTATGAGAAAACTGATGAATCAGAAATACGATTTGAATAACATCTGCACATTCACCAGATTTGATACCCATTGACTTCCATCCATTCTGAACCCAAATAAATTATTGGCTGGAAGTCCTTTTGAGGGCAAAGGACAGGTTACAGGCTATGCTTGGGTATTATGACATTTCTGCAGACCAAAAATCTGCTGTTTAGCAATCAACGTAGGTTCTAAAAAGCAGTTGTGTGAAACTAAGCTCACTCTGATCATCCACAAGACCCAGAAAGAAGCAGATAAAGGTGCCCAGGCAATACTGTGTTCCTATACTTCCAGAAGGCATTTGACACAGTTCCACATGGCCAACAAATGGACAAAATATGGACTTATGGAATATCAGGCCAACTGTGTAATTGGATTCAAGAGTTTCTAGCAAACAGAACACACCACGTAATTCTAAATGGAGATAAGTCTTGAGACATAAGAGTAACCTGGAGCATACCCCAAGGGAGTGTTAGAGGACCATTACTATTCACAATTAATTTAAATAACCCTGCAGACAGTGTCAAAAGTTCCATGAGGCAGAGTGGCAGTTGACACTCAGTATAAACAAATGTAATGTACTGTGCATGCATAGACAGAAAGGCCCATTATTATATGGTTTCCCGACTGCAAAACAATCACTGGAAGCAGTTACTTCCATAAAACAGCTAGAGGTATGTGTACTGAACAATTTAAAGTGGGACAACCGAGTAAAACTAATCCCAATTAAGGCAGATGCCAGACTGAGGTTCATTGGAAGAATCCTCAAGAAATGAAGTCCATCAACAAAAGAGGTTGCTTAAAAAAACCTTGTGTGACTAATGAGTTGGATATTGTTTGTCAGTCTGCGGTCTGCGTCAGATAGAATTGATAGAGGAAATAGCAAAGATCCAAAGATGAGCAATGCATTTCAATACATGTTCATGTAGTAAGCACGAAAGCATCACATAATTGCTGAACCAACTCCAGTTGCAGGAGCTACCTGCATCATGGTGTGGTTTACTATTAAAGTTCAAATTCCTAGAAGAGTCAAGCATTATATTGCTCCCTCCTATGTATATTTTATGAAAAGACAACATTTCAGAGATAGGAAAGTTGATTCCTGTTCCTACCTGGAGTTTCCATTGTTCAATCAAATTTCACCACATTAAAATACACACATCAAAAAATGTTTTGCATCACCTTTGTTCCAAGAGTTCCAGAACCTGTACAGAAAATTGGAATAGAGATCAACATAAACATCATTTCCGCCCTTTTTATTGCTCATGGAAAATACACATTTCGTGTTGTGCCACTCTACAGTGAGACCTTCGGAGCTGGTGGTCCAGATTGCTTTACACACCAGTACCTTTAATATCCAGTAGCACGTCCTTTTGCACTGATGCATGCCTGTACTCATCATGGCATACTATTCACAAGTTCATCAAGGCAATGTTGGTCCAGATCGTCCCACTCTGTGGCGATTTGGCGTAGGTCCCTCAGAGTGGTTAGTGGGTCACGTCGTCCATAAACAGCCCTTTTCAATCTATCCCAGGCATGTTCAATAGGGTTCATGTCTGGAGAATGTGCTGGCCACTCCAGTTGAGCGATGTCATTATTCTGAAGGAAATCTTTCACAAGATGTGCACAATGGGGGCGCAAATTGTCGTCCATGAAGACAAATGCCTTGCCAATATGCTGCCGATATGGTTGCACTATCGGTCGGAGGATGGCATTCACATATCACACAGGCATTACGGCACCTTCCATGACCACCAGCGATGTACGTCGGCCCCACATAATGCCACCCCAAAGCAGCAGGGGACCTCCACCTTGCTGTACTCACTGGACAGTGTGCCTAAGGCGTTCAGCCTGACTGGGTTGCCTCCAAACATGTTTCCGATGATTGTCTGGTTGAAGACGCATGTGACACGGTGAAGAGAATGGGATGCCAATCCTGAGCAGTCCGTTCGGCATGTTGACAGGCCCATCTGTACCGTGCTGCATGGTGTAGTGGTTGCAAAGATGGACCACATCATGGACGTCAGGAGTGAAGTTGCACACCATGCAGCCTATTGCGTACAGTTTGAGTCATAAGACAACATCCTGTGGCTGCACAAAAAGCATTATTCAACATGATGGCATTGCTGTCAGGGTTCCTTTGATCCATAATCCGTATAGATAGTGGTCATCCTCTGCAGTTGTAGCCCGTGGGCAGCCTGAGTGAGAGAGACATGTCATTGACAGTTGCTGTCTCTCTGTATCTCCTCCATGTCCGAACAGCATTGCTTTGGTTCACTCGGAGACACCTGGACATTTTCCTTGTTGAGAGCCCTTCCCCACCCAAAGTAACAACGAGGGCACAATCGAACTGCGGTTTTTACCATCTAGGCGTGGCTGAACTACAGACAACATGAGTCGTGTACCTCCTTTCTGATAGAATAACTGGAACTGATCATCTGCAAGATCCCTTCCATCTAATAGGTGCTGCTCATGTATGGTTGTTTACATCCTTGGGCGGGTTTAGTGACATTTCTGAATAGTCAGGGGGACTGTGTCTGTGATACAATATCCACAGTCAACGTCTATCTTCAGGAGTTCTGGGAACCAGGCTGATGCAAAACTGTTTTTGATGTGTGTTTTAACAACCCCCTTAAAAAAGCACAGTGGTTACTTTGGAGCAATATAGTTAGTGCAAAACTGATACCAAATAGACATGTGTCCTTTTGCAGTGAACCAGAGTGCATGTGTATGCGTGCAAGTGTGCACACTCACATAACTGCACCAGATGTTTGTATGAAATCACCACAGTAAAATAGTTTAACATGGAGACACTGTTGAATATCAGAAAGGTCATATTGGCTTTGGACGTGTCCATGAACACACTGTAGCTGAAGTTGCTGGATTTGTTGCTGTATACATGAAAACTGTGCAATGTGTCTACAAAGCATGGTGTACCACTTGGAGCCATTTAACTTGGTGTAAGAAATGCATTTGGATAATGATCCTAACTGATGGGGCTGAGAGACGAGTTTCTATCAGCAAATGCAGGTCCATGTCAACAAGTTTTTGAGTAAACTTTACTGGAGGGTGTGGGGGGCTTTGGGGATAGCTATTTTAAAGCAAAAGATGACCTGTTGCAATTTATAGCTGAGAATATGATATAGTTAAAAATGATGAAAACATAACTCTTATATAGCATTGGATTCCAGGAAGATATTCAGTATATGTTTCTATTTACCACAAAGAACCCTCTTGATATGTAATTATCAATGAAATTTGCCAACAGTTTTGTAATTAAGATGTTATTTTATTTTGACTACCAATTTCAGCATTCCACTATACCATCTTCAGGCCCAATATGCATCTTTCAAAAATAAACAATATTGTCCTACAGTGCCATATGTTACTGGACATAGTGAATTGAAACCAAATTCCAAGTGCTTTATTCGAAGACTTGATTGCAACTCAAGTGCTTCGAATGAAGCATCTGGGATATGGTTTTGAATTCAAGATATCCAGGGATATGATAATATCATTTATTTTTGAGAGATGCATATGGGACCTGAAGGTGGCATAGTCGAATGCCGAAACTGGTAGTCAAAATAATTTAAAATAACATTTTAAATACACAGCTGTTGGTGAATTTCAATGTTAATTACTTGACCAGCTGATGTCCCATGTCCATGGTGCATCAGCAGAGACTCTTGATATGTTGTTGATGTCATCAATCAATTCTGGTTTATCTTTCAGTAATAAGTGAGAACTAGAAATCTTTTACACAAAACTTTCTGAGGAGAAAAATATGGCTTGTGATCACGGCATAATTCATTTATTTACTTCCAAATTTTGGAGACTGATTGAATAAGTAGAGATGGGTGTCTTGTTTTATAGATGCATAGCATCAAACAAAGGTAATTATTTAATTGAGATTTCGGGAAGAGCAAAAGACAAACTTGCAAGAAAAAATGATGTTGAGTTCTAGTTATGTAG
Source organism: Schistocerca cancellata (assembly GCF_023864275.1). Taxonomy (NCBI): domain Eukaryota; kingdom Metazoa; phylum Arthropoda; class Insecta; order Orthoptera; family Acrididae; genus Schistocerca; species Schistocerca cancellata. The sequence goes on from NC_064634.1 coordinate 191,128,844, forward strand.
CATGAGTACTACTTGAACCTACCAGAGTTTGTAATGCAACTCTGATCAAATGGTTGTTTACATTTAAGTAGCTTTTTATTTGAAGTTGCCTCTGTTCCTGTTTCGGATTAGAAGATGGGGGAAGAGAAAATTGGTCATCAGGCAAATTAGACTCTATAATAGACTATTTCTCCCTGTGTTAGAACTTTCCATACAGCCATAATGTTACTCATGTGTAAAATGAATAATGAAGTTACAGAAATATATTGCTTGGATCCATTGTGCAAAGTTAGCAAGATATAATTAAAAGAAATGTAATATACTCTGGTTCATATCTGCAAGTGATTTCTGAGTGGAAAGTATTTTGCCATCTACAATTAAAACTGCAAGTCCGTTGTTTTGATTAGCTTAGTGATGTACCAGTTTGGTAATCAAAGTTTGATGTTATGTGTAGGAGTATTCTCTGGCACTTTAAGTGACATGTTCAAATTTAAGCCCCCCTAACTGGCTGGGTGAGCTGATTTTCAGATGAGAAGTTGGCAGTAGCTCACCACCTCCATTACCACAATGCCCAGTAAAGATTATGATGTTCATATGAATGCTTAGACTGATGACTGATTTCTGTTTAAAATCAGATTAATATATGTGGTAAAGTAACGAAAAGAGTTCCCTGAAGTGCAGTGTGCTAATGTACTTATTCTACATCATAGTGGGAGGTGACAGTTTTGCTGTGTGGAACTTGCAAATAATTAACCAACCAAGATTGGACAAAATGTTTCCAGAATTACCTACAGAAACAATAGTAGGTATCTGGTGGCGTCCCCTAAAATGTTTCTGTACTTTCGACATTACCAGTGCTCCAGATTTAATTATGCTTTTGTGGAAGCAAACTATGTCTGGATATTCCCTGAAATTAGTTGTGCACTACAAGGAAGCCAATGCATGTTCACATAACTCCATGCACAGAGAGGTCATCATAGCTTTGGAGCGCATAGTCAGTCTTTTACAATTGTTGTGTATTCAGAATTTTTAGTTGTTTCCTTCCTCAGTATGTTTTAAAAACTGATAATGTCCATATCACTCACTGACTCAGTTTGGATTATAAATACTATGATTTTGTGTGTCCTCTGCTCTTGTGACACTCATCATAAATATTTTAACCTTTTAGATACCAAATTTTAAAGTTATGAAAAGAATAAAATGATGATTGTTTGAAAACTTTGTGCTTGATGTAATTTACTCATCTATACAATTCATTCTCATTAAACAGCATGACAAAGTTTATTTATTTGCATGGGATATTCAGTAACATCAAACCTAATTTAATCTCAGGTTTCAATACTATCAAACACTTGTCAAATTGGAAGTCTCACAGATTATACTCTTTTCATTAGATCTGTCACAACTGTATTTCCTCTTATGAAACCCTCATTGTCACTCATTCAAGAATTGCATTTTCCTGTAAGAATGATATGGATGCTTGTAGAAATGCTTCTGTAGCAAATTCACTCTGACTTGCTTTCTATAGTTAGTTATTTCTACAGTCATAAATTTTGTGCATTTTCTTTAGGCATCTATCAAACCTTGTAGCATTTCTTAATAAAATTCAGTAAATAACAAATTTTTATCAAAGCAGTGTAATGTCTAAGCATACATACTAAAATAACATAATAGCTTCTCTAATTGAAATAATAAACTTCAGTCATCATTTGCACAATTAGAAAATGTATTTCACAAGTGATGACTGAATTTTATTCTGAAATATATAAAACAGTCTCTGAGAAAATAACAGCTGTGCATAAATCATGAAATAATAAAATTTGTAGTAAAGCACAGTGTGTCTGTGTTATTAGCAGTCCACTTATTACTCTTCTTTAATGATCATTCTATCATCACCACCATAACTCTTGGAGCTGCAGGAAGCACATATTTAGTTGTGTTACACATTTCTACGTAATGGAAGAGTAATTCATCCTTGATGAGTTTATGTCACTTTGCCTCATCAGTATCATCTTTAATGTGTGTGCACTAACATTAAGCCCATAATTGGATAATGTATCATAATGAATGCTGGTGAGTATCAGCAGATATGTAATGCTGTGACTGAATGTAAGATGCTAATATATTCATGTGAATTTTTGTTTGCTTTCTGTTCCATCACTTTCTTACCCTTCTTTCCCTCATATAAAATACATTTATATTTTCAGTAAAATGACATACAAATAGATATCAATGCTGGAACAGCAATTTAGTGTGATTTAGAGTATTTTTAATGTGAGCAGGTTAGTGAGACAATGCTTTCTTTGCATTTGTTCACGGAAAATGATTTGCAAAAGAGAAAATTGTGTACTTGAGATACATTAAAGAGTCAGTTTATGTTAAAAGGTATAATTGTAGAAGTATCTCTCCAACATTCATTGTATCTTGAATACAAAGATCAACTTTCATTGTTAAGAGGATATCTAATTCAATTTGAACAGCAGTTCATGCTCTTAAAATTTTATGAGTTCAAATTTGAACAGAACAATATTGAAACTGAAACAAGCACAGGAAGTGATGTCAGTCGAAGAAGTGATTCAACTACATATGGGATAAAATTAATGTGTATGGGTTTGTAAACTTTTGCATCTGGAGTGATCATAGTTGTTCAGGTTGCTAGTACGCAAATGGTTGAGTGGCACATTGTTGTTCAAATTGGCAGTGTGTGAGAATGTTAAGTACTAGAAATGTGTGTTTCCTGAATTTTGAAAAAAAAAATTACATAGTTTGTGCTGTAATATTCAAACTGTTGCTATTTCCCAAAATTCTTATGCAAAAGCAAGCCATGACAAGTCTAACAATGACATAATAAGAGAAGGAAAATTGCAATGCACAAATGCATTTCTCAGTTCATGTTCTGTAAAGGGCGAAACAATTGTGCAATTTGTCACCAAATAGAGAGAAGCAATCATCTGTAATAGTGTGAAATCACCTGTGTATAATAAGAAAATGCCACAATATAAGCCTTGATGCAAGAGTTTTGTGAAATATCAACAGTGCGACCGAATTTTTCAGCCACAACAAGTTCTTAAACATACCTAAGTTTTTGGCTACACTGCTCCATTGTGTTTGCCATAATTATACTGGATTGTTGAAAGTTATTTCCTTAGAGATGAAATTGAAGAAATTCAGTTTCATAATTTTGAGTTTGCTAATTGCTACTGCTGAGGATGAACTGGAAAGTTTATGATTATAGTTTACTCTGTAAACCACCCAAAATTATTTTTTTAGAAACACACATCAAATCATCCTGCCGTGCACCTCATGGTGGTTTGCAGAGTATAGATGTAGAGTGAAATGAGTACTGTCTTAAATGGATTAATTGTAGAAGGTCCAAGTAATTTCTTAATTAGCATTTTAGGTCAAATACCTTATTGGTAAAAATCAGTGAAAGGGAGTAGTGATTAAGTGACAAATAGGAGCAAGTACATAATTCCCATCATTGTACTGTGTGTGGCATAAGGTGTGTATACCAATAAGCTTTTTTGATGACATTTAATGACAGCTATTTTTATCTCATTCTTATAATTGCTTTGGACAGTATCATTACATTACAGTTTTGCTATTGCATCTTTTAGCTCTTGTCACAGAGGGCATGCTCTAATGGGGGAAGGTGCTTGTGCCTGAACTGTGTATCTTAGAACTTCATCATATTGTTTGTTCAAATGATGCCTGTAAACAGCACCAGATGTTCAGAAGAAATCTTCAGATGCATTATTCCAAATGAAAATTCCAAGAAGTATTAGCAGCTATTAAGCAGGATGCTATAAAAATATGCATCAATGAGGTCTCCAATTTAAATGACAATTCATACTTGACTCTCTGTATAAAACTTTTAACTTTAATTGCAAAGTTCAAACTAGGAAGCTAATGAACAAGGAGACAGAATTTCTCTCCTTTAGTTACCTTGAAGAAGCAAAATGTACAGTGGTGTAATAAACACCCATAAAAGTAAAAGGGCTTTCAGAACTAATAATTACTCCATTGGGGAAGAGAGTGGGATATTTTGGGCAATGTTAAAAAGGAACGACAAGTCACTCGGAACACAGGATTGACACACACCCACTTGTAGTGGGACCTCGTCTTCAGGCATAACTTTTACTTGTAGATGTGTCTATCAGCAGTATTACATTTTTCGTGTCCTGAAAATAAGTATTGGCCAACAATTCTGTCTTATAGTTTAGCATCATCACAATAAGCAGTCAAAAATTTAATGAGGCTTAATAATTCTTCATGCTCTCAATAAAGCTCAGCTCTTTTGTGCATTGCTTATAATTGGGTTTTATTGACTAAGAAAATGATAATTTAAGTAATAGATAATGAACTGGTGGACTCAGAAACTGCTTTTATGAAAGAATCAACTTCCACATTACATTTTTTGCAGTGTCGTATATGAGCGTGACACATTATGCGATGTTATCACTATTGAACATTGTGCCTCATTGTAAAACATTTGGAATATTGTTTAGTCATAGGCACCTTTGGAAATTTTTTTCATACAGTTAACGTGCCAAATTTCTCTGCTGTAGGGAAATTTGAGTTGAACTTTATATGTAGACAGCTTCATTTTTGTTCTGCAGAAATGATATACACTGTGAATTTGTCACAGTATGGAGTATTAATAGCAAATATCTTTCACAGAATGTCCATATGAAACTGGAACTTGCCTTAGATGAGGACAGCATTTTTTACAAGCTTGGAAGTGCTGGTCTGATCACATTCTCTGACTACATATTTCTGCTTACTGTCCTATCAAGTAAGTGCTGTCTTGTTTCTAAATAAATTCCCTAGTGTTGTGATATGTAAATGTTTATTTTTGTATGTGTCTGCTTGAGAAACTGCTATGGAAGCAAGTGAGCTTATCTTCTGTATTCAGGTGAGTCTATAGCTAGAGCAGCAATACGAAATGCTGACTATGAATTTTGCAAATAGCCTTAAGTATATTTATATGTGGTTAGGTGTATAAATAATTCCTACTGCTGTGATAACAGGCACTGATATCGCAATCAGTATCAGATTAAAAAACATGTGAATCCTTAAATGCCGGCCGCGGTGGTCTAGCGGTTCTAGGCGCTCAGTCCAGATCCACGCGACTGCTACGGTCACAGGTTCGAATCCTGCCTCGGGCATGGATATGTGTGATGTCCTTAGGTTAGTTAGGTTTAAGTAGTTCTAAGTTCTAGGGGACTGATGACCACAGATGTTAAGTCCCATAGTGCTCAGAGCCATTTGAACCATTTTGAATCCTTAAATAAATGTTTCCTTCATCAGATGTCAGAAAGACATTGGAGATACATATAGAGAATTTGTGGAGTAGAGCATTGCATCAGAGAAGGTGATAAAGAGAAATTATCTGGCACAGAAAAAACACAAATCTGAAAAGCTAACTTTTGGACTGAGTTTGTCTTATCTACCAGCACCATGCTATGTGTATAAGTGTGTGTGTGTGTGTGTGTGTGTGTATGTGTGTGCGTGTGCGTGCGCGTGCGCGCGCGTGCGCGCGCGTGTGCGTGCGCGCGTGTGTGCGTGTGCGCACACGCCAACTGCACTGACTAAGAGAATAAAATACAGATATGCAGAATGATAAAGTTTAGGAGACAGGTAGACAAAACAGTATGTTCACTGGGGAAATAATGAGAAATGATCAGATGATGAAGAATATTGAATAGGTTTCTTAAATACATGGAAACAAGAGAAAGAATGATACTGGAACTTCAAAGAAAAAAGGCAAAGGAACTAAAGTGAAAATTTGTTTGCTGAAAGAAGTTAATTTTTTTAAATTATTGCCATTTCCCAGCAGAGGTAACTTGTGCAGCTCTCAGTTGTAGCAGACAGTGTAATGAAGCACACTGATATTTTATTTTCCGTTGCTATATTGACATCATTGACTCCCATTAGATACACGTATTACAATATTTCAGTCTGGCATTCTAAACAAGGTGTCATTATGATAAAGCATAGGACTTACAATTAGGAAGATTGGTTTTCATATTCCCATCTAGCCATTCATATTTATACTTCTGGGAATTTCATGAATCACTTAAGGCAAATGCGGGGATTGTACCTTTATAAAGGATATAGTCGAAGTTGATTTCCTTCCCCAGTATGATCTTGTGCCCTGTCTGTAATGACCTCATTGTCAATGGAAGATTAAATCCCGATCAACCTTCCTTCTTTCTTGAAGTCTGACAGTGATATTTCCATATGGAAGTGTTTGTGATATGTCAGAAACCTAAGGTGTCAAATGTAATGTTTCTGCAGTATGTTATTTCAAATCATTCCCCCATCCTTTCACATCAATTGTGAGTCGCTTTTAGTGTCTGCGTGTATTGATCTTTACATAAGCTCATGTTCTGAATTGAAAATATACACCTGTCTGTGGATTGTAGATTCTTTCCTTGTCTTTTTGCTGTCGTTAATATGTGCTACTGTCGCGTTTTGTGTGTTGGAATAATGAATCATTGTCCTTATTTTGTACTGTGACTGTTTTAATTCTGTTCATCTTTAGAAACATCAGCAAACAGTTCAGTGTATCCTTCAACTCTGTGTGGTTCACTTGTACAAAGAACTGCAAGTTAGTTAGTTACTTAATGGTGTATTAGTAATAAATTATATACATAAACTTTTCTTCTGTATCAGTCTAATTATTAGTGAAAAACTGTGTCAGTAGTTCCGGGCATTAGCCTTCATATATAGACAGAAAAATATGGCAAGAAAACCCATACTGGAATAAAAATAATATGGAAAGGATAGATTGCTACTCACCGCATAGAAGAGGTGTTGAGTCACTGACAGGCATAATGAAAAAACTAGAAATATGTTCAGCTTTCAGACAAAGTCCTTCATCAGTAGTAGACTCTCACATTTAAACAACTCATTTGTTGTACAAATGTATGAGTCTTGTAAATGTGTGTGAATTTTATATCTGAAGAAGGACTCTGTCTGAAAACTGAAAATATTTCTAGTGTTCTTTTTCGTAGTGACTGTGTCTGACTCAGTGCCTCCTCTATGTGCTGAGTAATAATCTATCCTTTTCATATTGCTGTTATTCCATCATAGACCTGTACATTACCTACTTTTTTAAAAATATTTGTTTCTTCTACATACTAGACATTTAGAGGCTTTTTCTGTATAAATGACTCTTTCTGTTTAGATATTCATCTGTGATGTAGGAAAAGTTTTTAAGGAAAAACATCTTTAATCCACATTTGAAAAGACTTCTGCTGATTGTTAGACTTTTATTCCCATGGCTAGATTGTCAGTTTTACAGCTTTCTGTGCCAAAGTTAGTTGCATTAAAGGGTAATTCACATCAGTTTTCTTTGCAATGTTGTATGTGTGAATATCTCTGTTACTTTCAACTTCAGATGGCTTGTTGATAAAAAGAAGTTTGTAAGTGAATGGATGTACTGTGAGGCTGTGGTTAATGTTCCCACTTGCTTAGAGAGATACCTGGAAAATGTATTTGTATGAACTCCACCCATTATTCTAATTACTTTCCTTTGCACAATTAATACTTTTTGTGAATGTGAGGAGTTTTTCCAGAATATTATCCCATAAGAAATCAGTGCATGAAAATATGCAAAATATGGTAACTTTGACTTCTAAATCTCTGAAGATGGCAATTATTCTGCAAAAGTAGCCAAACCTTAACATATTAGTGAGTCTGCTGTACACTTTTTTCACTTTTAAATTCCCCTGAATATGCACACATAAGGATGTAGTATTTTCCATCCTGCTTATTATTTCTTGTGGATGCTCTAGGTTAAAAGCAAAAGGGATATTTTTGACAGCACAAAACTGGATAAACTGTTTTCTTTTTTTTTTCCTTTTTTTTCCAAAGTTTAAAGTTAGCCCATTTGTGCGAATCCAGTTAGTAACTTTCACAAAAGTATCATTTATTACTTTCATCTTGATGCTTCTTTGCTCGGGTTCAAAATAATGCTTATATTACTTACAAACAGAACTAATTATGTCTCCTGATTTAAATAAGATAGCAGATCATTAACATAAAATTAGGTTGCACCAATGAATGCCCTCTGTGGGTTTCCCATTAAATTTTCTCCATATGAGTATGATGTGGCATCTCTCGTTGTATTACTCAAAGAATGTAGGGTAACTTTCTACATTGTTTCTTAAGTAATGACTGTACCATACTTGTGCTGAACTATGTATTGCATAAAAATTTACTTATCTAATGGAATATAATGATTGATGCAATCAAACACCATCAGTAAGCCACAGAAAATCCCAATTGATGAGATTTTATCATTTGAAGATTTTTATATGTACTCAGTAAATTGTAAAATTAACTCAGTAGAGTTGTGCTTTTGAAATCCACACTGTGATTGGCTAAGTATCTCGCTACTACACAGGTGGACAACAACCATCAAGCTCATTACCTTCTAAAAAGTTAAAGATTTGTGCAGGAGAAAAACTTCAATCAAATTACTTGCTCAGCCCAACCACCCACCTCTTCCTTAATCCTTCCAGAACGTGTAAATGGTATTGTACCTCCAGGAAAATGGATATAATGAAGAGTGTGGAGTTATATATATTCTCACCTTTTCTGTGTATTTTTACTTCAGGTTGCCATTTTCTAACATTGCCACTGGTAAGTGAGATGCTGAGAACTGCAGATTTTCACAATTTGCTATTGGAAGAGTAGAAATAAAACTTTAGTTTCTATGTTCTTCAGCTACAATAAATGTAAAAAAACAGAGAAATATATCTGAACACATTGAAGATGAAGTGTTGTTCATATATTGCTATAAAAGAAAGAACCAGTTTCTCCATACTTTCATTTAAAATATTGTTTTGGTAGTATTTTTCTGTAATATTTGAAGTATATACATGTGGTCAATTGACCACAAAATAAAAATGAAAAGAACTTAATTGTTAGACAGCTCTGAAATATCATTGCTAGAGTGTCACTGTGGTTTTAACTCCCCAGTAGACAAAGCCTCGTTAATATTTGTATTTTATTCCAATGTTACAAAACTTCAGATAAGAAATATTAAAGCAAAGTGTCAAAAGTGTCAAGGAAGATGATGACTACTTATAATGGCATACTAAATTTTTGTATTGAATTATAGATCATTCATGACTCTGATGATGGCACCTTTTCATTGTATATCCCATTTGAAGCATATGCTATTTAGATGATATTATGACAGTTGCCCTCCCTTAGACATTAGATGATCCTGCAATGCTTGTCACCATCTTGCTAAAGAGAACCAGTAACATGCAGTTTTGTATCCATTGACAGACGCTGCTGTTGTCTTCATGTTAATTCAATAATTCTGCAATGACCTTGTGCAACTTCTAGATGAGTTACTGCATACAGATTCATTTAGTCTGCCACAGAGCTCTGTGCAGCCTGAATTTACATTCTCACACATAGTTCACTCTTTTCACTACTGAAAGAAATGTATATTGTAACAGTTTATTATAGAATTGGGAGGTATACCAGAAAATTAAGAAACTGGTTTAGCATCTTAGACAAAAGGAGGTCATGCAAACATGGCTGATAGGAACAACTATTTAACACAGATAGTTAGACAACTGTTGACATGAAGAAAGTAAATGGAAGGAAAATCTTGGAACAGTGCAACTACTGAAGAGAAAGTGACAGTTAAAAAAATTTAAAAAAATTTTTGAAATAAACAAAATTAGCCTATTTGAAAATGTCTTTGTGGGGATGTGGGAAGATGCAGTGGAAATTTGATTGAACAAATAAACACTAAAATGTTAAGAAAATAAAACAGGAACTGATAATTAAAATCAAATGAAGGAAAATCCAGGATGGAATAACGATAATGTTATGAAAAGGACAGATTGCTACCCATTATGTAGTGGAGATGTAAGAAGCAACTTTCCTCTTCATAGTATTATTACATTCCATCCTGGGTTTTCCATTGTTGGAAAGAAAGAGAAAAACCTCTTTGGGATTTCAACAGGGCTGTTTGAAGTTCAAGGATAATTGATACAAAAGGAAATTGGAAAATTAGAAAGTATTCTGAGGAAGACAATTCTCCAAAACTGAAACAATGCTATAATTAGCATTAGAAGCTGTGGAGCCATAGTACAAGAAATTGCTGTAGTTGTTTTACTCTATGATAAAGGTAACAGACTGATGATGATGATAATGATGATGATAATAGATGCTATTATCCACATTTTACACCATTCTCATTTACAGTAAAATAATAATGGAAATTCCTGAATGGAACAACATGTAAAATAAGGGAAAGGCAATGATTCTTTTATAGAAAACTAATTTGTTTATCATAGAAACACATATAAAAGAAAAGAGCATTCACACCAGCTTTTGAGCTCTTGCTCTTTCCCTAATAAATGTAGTCACATTCATATACCCAACCCCAAAGACATCCAGATATACTGAAGGGTAATTATGCAACTTGATCCTTAATTAGGTGACAAGGGTCTTGTTTCACATATCTCATGTGACTTTAGAGCTTTGTAGAAAGCAGTTATTCTAATAATGACTAAACTCACAATCACAGCTTGTGCATGCATCCAATCCATGTCCCTCTTTCATGTATTCTTCTTGTCAGTAGCCTAGCCAGTCACACTTTGTGCATTTTTCCTCTGAACCTTGTTGCTGCCTTGGCCATCTATTCATTCATGTTTGTTTCCCCAAAAGTCACATCAGAAAGGAGTTTTGTTATTTTGTTAAGTAACATGGATTGGATTAGATTATATTAGATTAATACTAGTTCCATGGATCATGAATACGATATTTCGTAATGATGTGGAACAAGTCAAATTGTCCAATACATGACATAATTAAGTTAATTTAACAACATACTTAAGTTAATATAACAACTTTTCATTTTTTGTGTTTTTATTATTATTATTATTATTATTATTATTATTATTATTATTTTTAATTAACATCTAAAAATTCCTCTATGGAGTAGAAGGAGTTGTCATTCAGAAATTCTTTTAATTTCTTCTTAAATACTTGTTGGTTATCTGTCAGAATTTTGATACTATTTGGTAAGTGACCAAAGACTTTAGTGCCAGTATAATTCACCCCTTTCTGTGCCAAAGTTAGATTTAATCTTGAATAGTGAAGATCATCCTTTGTCCTAGTATTGTAGTTATGCACACTGCTATTACTTTTGAATTGGGTTTGGTTGTTAATAACAAATTTCATAAGAGAGTATATATACTGAGAAGCTACTGTGAATATCCCTAGATCCTTAAATAAATGTCTGCAGGATGATCTTGGGTGGACTCCAGCTATTATTCTGATTACACGCTTTTGTGCAATAAATACTTTATTCCTCAGTGATGAATTACCCCAAAAATGATGCCATATGAAAGCAACGAGTGAAAATAGGTGTAGTAAGCTAATTTACTAAGATGTTTATCACCAAAATTTGCAATGACCCTTATTGCATAAGTAGCTGAACTCAAACGTTTCAGCAGATCATCAATGTGTTTCTTCCAATTTAATCTCTCATCAATGGACACACATAAAAATTTGGAATATTCTACCTTAGCTATATGCTTCTGATTAAGGTCTATATTTATTAATGGTGTCATACCATTCACTGTACGGAACTGTATGTACTGTGTCTTATCAAAATTCAGTGAGATTCCGTTTACAAGGAACCACTTAGAAATTTTCTGAAAGACAGTATTGACAATTTCATCAGTTAATTCTTGTTTGTCAGGTGTGATTACTATACTTGTATCATCAGCAAAGAGAACTAACTTTGCCTCTTCATGAATATAGAATGGCAAGTCATTAATATATATTAAGAATAACAAAGGACCCAAGACTGACCCTTGTGGAACCCCATTCTTGATAGTTCCCCAGTTTGAGGAATGTGCTGATCTTTGCATATTATGAGAACTACTTATTTCAACTTTCTGCACTCTTCCAGTTAGGTATGAATTAAACCATTTGTGCACTGTCCCACTCATGCCACAATACTTGAGCTTGTCTAGCAGAATTTCATGATTTACACAATCAAAAGCCTTTGAGAGATCACAAAAAATCCCAATGGGTGGTGTTCGGTTATTCAGATCATTCAAAATTTGATTGGTGAAAGCATATATGGCATTTTCTGTTGAAAAACCTTTCTGGAAACCAAACTGACATTTTGTTAGTACTTCATTGTTACAGATATGTGAAGCTACTCTTGAATACATTACTTTCTCAAAAATTTTGGATAAAGCTGTTAGAAGGGAGATTGGACGGTAATTGTTGACATCAGATCTATCCTCCTTTTTATGCAAAGGTATAACAATAGCATATTTCAGTCTATCAGGGAAAATGCCCTGTTCCAGAGAGCTATTACACAGGTGGCTGAGAATCTTACTTATCTGTTGAGAACAAGCTTTTAGTATTTTGCTGGAAATGCCATCAATTCCATGTGAGTTTTTGCTTTTAAGCAAGTTTATTATTTTCCTAATTTCAGAGGGAGAAGTGGGTGAGATTCAATTTGATGGTAATACTGTCTTCCTGTGCTCTTGGTTGACCTGTTTCTCTTTTAATAATAATCCAAATTGTTTTAATTTTATTATCAGAGTTGCTGATTTCAGACATGATACACATACTTCTGGATTTTTTAATAACTTTTCTTAATATAACACAGTAGTTTTTATAATGTTTGATAGTTTCTGGGTCACTACTCTTTCTTGCTGTCAGATACATTTCCCTTTTCCGGTTACAAGATATTTTTATACTCTTAGTAAGCCATGGTTTGTTACAAGGTTTCTTACGAGTATATTTAACTATTTTCTTGGGGAAGCAGTTTTCAAATGCATTTACAAAAATGTCATGAAATAAATTATATTTTAAATTGGCATCAGGTTCACGGTACACCTCATCCCAGTCTAACTGCTGTAGGCTTTCCCTGAAATTTGCAATTGTTAAATCGTTGACTGAACGTACTACTTTGGAGGACTGTTTAGTATTGCTGAATGGAGCTATGTCATATATTGTAACTAGCTGTGCACCATGATCAGAAAGACCATTCTCAACAGGCTGAGCATTTATCTGGTTAAACTTATCTTGGTCTATAAAGAAGTTATCTATCAGTGAGCTGCTTTCCTTTACCACCCGAGTAGGAAAATCAATAACGGGTGTCAAATTGAAAGAACCGAGTAATACTTCAAGGTCATTTTTCCTATTACCCTCTTTCAGAGAATCTACATTGAAGTCCCCACAAATAATAATTTGCTTCCCCCTGTCTGACAGATAGCACAACAAGGAGTCCAAATTTTTCAGAAATAGATGAACATTTCCTGATGGGGACCTATATACAGTTACAATTATAAATGTGCCTTTATTTAATTTAAGCTCACAGGCACATGCTTCTATATGTTTCTCTACACAAAACTTTTTTGTTTCTATACTTTTTGCACAATGATAACTTTTGACATATATGGCAACTCCTCCTTTCTCCATATTTTCTCTCATTACATGTGCAGAGAGCTTATATCCACTTACATTTACCTTATCCATATCAGTAACAATGTGATGCTCAGACAGGCATAGTATATCTATTTCATCCTCAGCTTCTAAATCTTCTAAACAAACCAGAATCTCATCTATTTTATTCTTTAAACTCCCAATATTTTGATGAAATATGCTTACATTGTTTTTAATTAAACTTTTATGAGAACCTTTCCTTATTCTAACATTTGCAGTACTCTCCTGTCTGAGTTTCTCATTGTGCTTAGGCCTAGTTGCTATAACAGTGGTCACATGGTGTTCAGAGAGGCAGATTATGTCAACTGGGTTGGGTGACTTTAATTCATCAATGCAATTACCTAGGACGGATATACAACTTGGTGGAGATAAAATTTCTGGTGATTGGTGAAAATTTATAATTGACAGCTGTGATTGGTGATCCAATGTGCTAGAATTGTGCTGTTTAATTTCTTTCCTAAACTGAAGATTTGTTTCAATCCTGACCTCTCGTAGAACTTGACATCTTTCTGTCTTACCTATCCTAAAAAAGGTGCTGCTCCAACACCTGTAACCACTGGTATTTTACCATTCATGGCAGTGCCTCCCCCCCCCCCCCCCTTAAATTTCCTGCTATTACCCCAGCCAGTTTCCACTTCCCTTTCCTGTTGAGATGTAGGCCGTGCCTGGTATAGTCCCACCTACTGAGAGAATCAACAGGAACCACACCAATATGAGCCCCCGCACCCGAGCCAAGCAGCCGTTCCAACTCCAAATTAACTCTCCCAGCAGAAGAGTTCAAATGAGGCCGGTCATGGCGCCTCAGGACAGATACAAATTCAACATTGGTGTGTCTCAATGGCGATGCAATCTTTACCAGGTCACACTCTATACTGTACCCAGGATCTCTGTCAATGCTGTTCCCTGGCCCTCCCACAATAACCACAGTGTCTTCCCTGGTAAATCCTTTACAGAGTGAACCTAAATCCTCTGTCACCTGATCCAGACTAGCACTTGGTTTGAAAAAATTTGTGACCTGGTATTCTAGTCCTAATTCCTCCTGCAGAAGTTGGCCTACACCTCTGGCATGAGAACTGCCTAACAACAAAACTTTCTTCCTTTTCGATGGCTTTCCTACATTCTTTTTCAATTTCCTATTGAAAGTTTGTTGTGTCCTTTCTACACGTACCTCTGCTTGAGGCTCATCAGTTTCTAACTGAAGCAACAGGTCAAACTTATTTTTGACATTCACCACAAAACTGTCAGACTTAGTTCTAGGCCTGTCATCTCACTTCTAAACGCCCTGAACCCCATAGTGCTGACATTCATATATAATCAACCCTATCATTCATGTTCACTACTGAACTTCCACAGATCAATTGAAAATCCAGAAAGTGATGTAGTTATGTACTTGGTAGCATAGCATCTCTTCTATTTGGTGAGTGATGATCAGTTCTCATGTACACAATTAAATGAATTGTAATGGATACATTTATACTGTACCAAACATTTTTACCATGTGGTTCATATGATCTTTACTTGAATTAACCTTATTGCTGCCTACCACCAAACATCATACAATACAAATAGAATACAAATTTGAGTTTCCGTATATTTCTTTTTTCCCCTGTGTTCGTGCTTATCATCCTATAACAAAAAGTTTGGGAACATTTCAAGTTATTGAAGTTTGTTAATTTTTTCACTGCCATAAAGTAGATTTTTCAGTGATTAAAACAATTTTATTGCCTCCATTTGAGCTTTTATTACATTCAGATATAAAATGTAGAAATGTTTTTAAACAAAGTTTTGGTACACCAAAATATCAAAGTTTTTTTCTAAAATACTTATTGAATTATTTTCTTTAGAATACTAGATAATATCATTGCTAAACAGTGACAGTTTGTGTTACATTTTTATGCAGTTCTTGTATATAGTTGTGGCTTTCAAATGCTTTTACAATAGATGGACAAGATTTTTCTCTAACTGGAAGTAATATAGTTTTCAGAATGTTGCTGCATTGTGTGTACATTTTGAGGAACAGTCATCATATATTATTCTTTTGTGCACGTTTGCTGTTCAGTTTCCAATGTAAAGAATGTGTATGTCACATATCAATTAATGAGATGTTGAACTGATGTGCACCGCAGACTAACATATCTATCATCACCACTATCCAAGGTTATCGGAAACAGTGAATCTAAGTGCATTATCATCTTGCATTATAGTGGGAATTACCAGTTTGAGATAAAAATATGCTATTATCTCTATTTTAGCTGAATGCAATGGTTTAACTGTTGGAAAACATCAGGTACAATACGTATTTTTTCCACGGCACAATATACTTAGGTAGTATTAGGGAGGAAGTTGAAAACGTAGAAATTAGTTTAAGATAAACAATATAGTGGAGTGGTTTTCACTGACAACAAGGTTTTATTGTTAAATGTATGTCTTAGTAAGCCCCTTTCAAATAACTACAGTGTAACACTGTCAAATTGGAAGCAAAATTCCATTACTTTGTATCAGTGTTATATCAAAAATGTCATGCACTGTCTACACAATTACACTTTCTGCGCTATGAAGAAAGCGTACAGAGCAAAACAATAAAGGAAAAATGCACATGTAGTAGAAGATATTGGGTCAAGTCATTAGATAAACTCTTGAATTAGCTGCACTGTTTCCATAACTGTGTTTTAAATTTGCCTGTCTTTTTTCTGTAGCTACACAAAATGAATATTCAGGAACAAGCACTGTTACTTAGATGATGATATTCATATTATCATAAATATTTTTCATTTCTTTAGTGTACTATAAGCTGAAATGTATAATATTGTCTGAAGAATGTAAAAGGCAACGAGAGAAATTCAAGCTCATATGCTTATCTGTCTTATACGCTTAACTGTCTTTCTTCCCACCCACTATTTGCAAAGGGAAGAGAAAGAAAGGGAAATGACAATGATACCTGAAGTAACGTCTCCTCCTCCACATACTGCAAGGTGGCTAGCATAGTGTAAATAACTGATGGCTGGAGGGAGCAAAATAATCCAAATTTTTTTGTTACTCACTACTATTATTATATTTTTTTTAAATGTAGGGAATATTTTATCTATAATAACCCATGAAAATTGTCGGTCAAACTCGCAAGGACTGCATAGTGCTTGCAAACAACAATTATCACTGAAAGCAGAAGTAATTATTAATGCGGCGCAGTATCAAAGGAATTGAAGTACTGCATATGCTTAAACCATTAAGCACTTAACAAACTTTAAAACGGTTTGTACTGTATACAACTAATTCAGCAGGAGTAAGGGACCGATATTATCTTCCTTTCTAATCATGGATGAATCTCTCAAATGCCATACTGTAGACATCTTCATTTACATTTTGGACATTTTAATGTTGCCACACTTCACTAGTTTTAATTGTTTTGTAATATGAACATAAATTGCTGAACATTGTTCAGCTGAAAAGTTTGTCATACTGTAATAATTAAGTGGTGGGCTGTCTTAGAAGATGTTACACTCACAATAACCAGTTCTGAAAACTATTTTACTTCTTTTATCATGCAAAAATGTAGTGTTGTTATTTTTATCTATCTCATCATCGTTTTATTTTTATTGCAATCGTAACTGCTGTGATTTGGTCCAAAAGGATTGGAATGGTTAATCCAAGTATTTGCTCTCCATGTGACTCAACTATTTTACAAAAGACAAATTAACGCTGAAGTAATCATTAATGTGGTGCAGTCATCTTATTGACAAACTGACTCTGCTCTTCTAGTGTTCATAAATATGTTGCAACATAGTGAAGTTGTTCATATATTACACTGAAAACATTAATGACTACTTTCAACTTTTCAATAATTTTTATAGTATAACAGGCACAAATATTAATAACATGGTTATTTACTTTTGATTTGGGTTGTATAGTGTACAAATATTGTGAATAGCATCTGTAACAGTAATATTTACCTAATTTCTTGTAAATGATTAATAATTTAGAAAGCAAGAAGCAAAGTGTCTCTTCTTATTAATTCCATGATTTGATGTAATGCAATAGACACATAACTATAGTTCAGATTGCGTAAAAGTGAAGTACTTCGTTGCATTGTAATCAAACATTTCAAAATCAGTACCATAGATTTTGTGTAACTTCTCCATTTGTTTTTTTGTCAGTTGTGAGTAGTACTTTTCCACTAGTGCAGCTGTAGCTTTCCCATCCCTGCAAGAAAGAAATATGATTTACTTTATTTGGAATGCCATTAATGCTAAAGAATTTAGTTTAGTTGGTATTATCTTTACCAGCACAGCAGTTTGTTACCTCAAGTATATGGGACAATTTTTATTTACATTTGTTCT
This sequence comes from Schistocerca cancellata, assembly GCF_023864275.1. Taxonomy (NCBI): domain Eukaryota; kingdom Metazoa; phylum Arthropoda; class Insecta; order Orthoptera; family Acrididae; genus Schistocerca; species Schistocerca cancellata. Next base: position 191,146,666 of record NC_064634.1, read on the forward strand.
GAGAGAAAGTACATTATAAAGCTGTTTAACTTGTAACTGGATTCCTGAAAGACTCTTCTCCTAAAGAACTCTGCTGCCTTTTTCCTTCACATACTTAGTGTCTCCATTTTAATTTCTTGTGGGTTAACCAGGTGTTTCATGAATATCATGAGTGTGTGAGAAATAATCTAAAAATTGTTAAAATGATATTAAGAGTACTTCCTGTAACATCTTCATTCCGAACAGTACCAAACTTTTTTTCTTTAGTGATGCATAAACTAATGCTGCTCTCCAGTTGAATACTATTTATGCTATGCAGGCAGACATTCTCCTCTACCAGATGTTGATCAGTTTGTTTTGTGAAAATACTATGCCCATTGTGTGGAAAGGTGGTATTAGAGTGTGTGTCACAGCCCTAAATATATATGGTAGTCCTGAAATTCAGAAAACGAATGCATGTTGGCATAAAGTATGAAAAATTTGTGTGATACTCTTCCTAACTAATACCTCTAAAGCATAAAGGCTGTTCACATAATTTATTCTCGTATAATGTCTCCACCGGAGATACCTCTGTAGAGAACACTCTAACATTCAGTTACTGCTGTATTGCTCTACTACTGGATCATTAACTTATTTCCCTTTAAGGCGTCCAAACTTTGGTTAGTCACATGGGAGTAATCCAAGGTGGTATGCAAGGTATCCAATTAATTTCACCCAAGTTTGTGGTTTTTTTGGGGCCACAGATTTATGTGGAGACAATTATCAAGAAACGAGAATAAGTTGTTAGTGTTACTTGCTGCAGTAAGTATTTCTCATACCAGTAAGCAGTTATCAGTAGCACACTGCATTCGTCATCCCTCTGTCTTGGAAAAAAATCACTGACACATCTTTTAAATGTCAAAGACAATTCTGAGAACTTTCTCTGATAATAGGCAAATTCTAGCCATGATTTTGTCGTCTTTTCTTGTACATCTCAACTCCAATTTGTTCTCCAGGATGTAGTGCTGTATCATGGCCTCCTTATAAGTTACAGTTATCTTAAAAATGCTTCGCCTTCTTTATCAAAATGTTTTGGAATCCACATACACTTGTTTCTAGGTTCTGTGCCTCAGTCTGTAAAAAGGGAACCCTTATAGGATCACTTTGTTGTCCCTCTGTGTGTCTGTCTGTCTGCTTGCCTGCCTACCTGTTAACAACACTTTTCTTCAGGAATGAGGATTCATAACTAGCTCAAATTTATGACACATACTAATGTCTATGGTCCCTTGGCGGTGTAAAAATTGTAAGCTTCTAAGTCACTTCAGTCAAAAGATATGACCATTTATGTAACATATTTTGATACTTGAAAACGCTCATCAAAACCTATAGGGTACTTCCCGTTAACTTAGAAACATGAAATTCGGCAAGAAGCAAGGTTTCACAGTACATGTAAAGTAAAGAATCTGAAACTTTTTAAATTGTAATTGTATCAAGTAAAAAATATCTTCGGCAATTTGAACATACATCGCACTCATTGTCTGTCAGAAGCACAATAGACAGACATCGCTGCATGTAAACATAAAATGTGAGTTGTAGTCATGTTTCAGTAATTAAATAAAAGATATTTTATAAAATCTTCTCTCTCTACATACATAAACTGAAGTTATTTCTGGGCTAGAGTGAGGAACTACTGTAGATATTTTGATACAGTCTTGGAATTCCTGGCACTAATATTGTGGCATTATCAATATTGATAACAGCCAAAAATTGTTGAGACCTTGATGGATGAACTATATGATACATAATTAAGTTTGTATGTAACTGTCAGTGTGTGAGTCCTACTTGCACTTGGCTAGTTTTTGTGTCTAGAGTGTTTTCAAAATTTAAGCTTTCTGAACACCTGTGGTTAAGAAATGAGATGATAATATTTTGCATAGTAAGTGAAGGTGCCTCTTGTTTCCACATTCTGCTACTACCAAGAGAAAGATGGGATGACAGAGGGGGAACTAGCATCACTCCCATCCATGTATGTTCTCCAAATGAAATGTTTTTAAAAATATTAGAAGAATAGCTTTTCCTCTTGAATGTACAGCACAAAGGTTCAGCTTACATTCAAGTGATGTTTGTATCTCACAGATTCAATCAGAAATAATAATGTGTCATGTAAAATAATGTTTGTAAGACCTATTTAATAAATTTTTTTATTAAATGTGAAAAGTAACAAATGAAATAGAGAATTCCCTGTTAAAATGTTCCACTGCAGATTTTATGCAATGATTTAGTGAACAATGGATGTACATACCTTGCCTTGTTGATTGCAGTTCTTGGCTTATAACGGTAGTGGGAAGGCAACAGCAGTCTTTGTAGACCAGCCTTATGGATGATATACTCCTCATCTCGATCTAGTGTTTCCATTTTTGCAATAACTGTAAAGTTTACATGGCATGGAGTACAGAATGAATGATAAGGTGCCCAATGTTCATCAAACTTTTTGCTGTTGATGATGTAATCAACAAATTCTGGAAATGTGGGACCTGACCTGTAATCAAAATGTTTCAAATTTCTGAGTTTTCACATTTATATTTCTGTTTACCATCTCCACTAAATACAAATTTTCTAGTATGTTTCGTCAATTAATCACCTAGCAGGAGTTCTTTGTTGCTTTTGATCTTTATTTTGTGAATATTTTAATTTATTTACTTACTTATTTTTAAACAGTGCATCGAAGACAAGCAATTTAGTGGACTAAACATCTTTTTTAATGTGTTATGTATTGCACTAGGAGGCTGTTGTATGCATTTTGTTGTTAGTTATTATTTTGTAAGAATAACTTTATGCTGCTACTCACCTTACACTTTCTGGCACATCTGTCATTGGATCTTGCTTGTACCGATAGTGCTGAGCAATATGTTTTGAAAGTTTTCGGTAGTAAGGATTCTTTGCCCCCTCTATCTTGTTACGATAAGCAGAAAGCAAGCGTTCATATGGCTCTCTGACAATCAGGAATGAAAGTGCGTGTGGAAGTGTCTCCTGCAATTGCTGAACAGATGGTCGTGGAAAGCGAGCACGTGCAAGGCTCATTGGTGTTTTGCGTGTTCGCCTTAGAAATCTCTCGTTGTAGCCAGCTAGATAAAAAAAGGAATGCTTCTTCAGTGTTGTATACATACTTACATTTTAGATAGCATTTTTCATATTGTTATTTATGTTCCTGTTATTTCAAATAATAGTACTGCAAATTTCTGCCTCTGACTCAAAAACTACCTTTAAAAGTAATTACAATTTACATTTCCAGGGAATTTATTTATCTTGTAGGTATTCAATGAAAGACAAAATAAGATAATGAAATAAAACATCTTTAATTCTTTTGCTTGTAAAAGGGATCAGCTCTTGGGATGATTCGATGGTTCCACTATTGTACCATTTTGTCACTAAAACCATCAATGTTCTTACATCAAAGCTAAACTCAAGTTTCTACAATCCACATTAGATACTGTCATAAAGAGCATTGCATTTAAAACATTATTGTCAGCAGAAGTAATACAATTCCTGTGCTGAGATCAGTATTATACGTAAGTTGTTTGTCATGACAAGGCCTTGTGAGTGCTGTATTCTAAATATGCTACAGATATTTCATACGTATCAGCTGTTAGTTATACAGAGAACTCTGCATGCCAGTGAATAAAAATTATACTGATGGTGTCTGTAAGATTGGTTGAACATGGTATCTGAAGCCAAATAGAGCTGAGTTTGTCCTTTTGCAAAAACAGTTCCTGTTTAAGTGAAAGTAGATCAGTAAAAACACCAGCCATGTCAGCCTCTTTGATTCCCAGATCATTCGTCCTCTTTGATTCCCAGATTATTCACCCATGTGTAGATCATGTAACAGCTGTTTCAAAAAATAACAAAATCATGTTGTACTGATCCCTCAACTGACCACAAAGACCTATGGACAGATGTTTGGAGATCTAAAGCCATTTGTGTTTACAGTCTGTAAGTAAAGTGTTAACAAACTCTTGGGTTATAGGCTGGCCTATGAAAACTTGAGTACACCCTAAAGATTACATGTTGGCTCGGACCACTACAATAGAGGGGGGCAGAAAATCCTGTGTGTCCCCTCTCTCATGCCCCCCCCCCCTCCCTCACCTGCCCCCCTCCCCTCCCCAGTTGCTCTCTCTTAATGACAAAAATGAAAAAAATTACATGAAGATAAAGTAAGTACCTATAATTTTGAATTAGAGCAGTTAGTGTTACAACTACATGCTAAATTTCTCACCAAGTCATTTAGTTTTCAGTCAAAATAATGGATGTGACTTACACTTTCCTGTACCCACCTAATATATTGAAATGATACATCCATGTTGAACTAGCAGCCTTGAAGATACTACACCAGACCAGATGGTGATCCTTGTCAATGAAAAATTCCCAGGCATTTGGCTGTCCTCTGGTGTTCAATCCTTTGTCGACACATACTTCCCATACACGTTCACGTCTCATCTCATATATTTCTTCCAAATACCCTGGGTCATAATTATAGTTGTAATTTTCTGTTTCCCAAACTGCATTTGTGTCCTGTAGTGAAAAGTGTGTTATGCTGGTGAAATGTTTCCACATAAAATCAAGACCAACATTTACAACATTGACTAGACTTGTTGTCAGTGATTCTGACCAAAATCTTTCTAAAAATATGTATTTGTCCACTAACATTAATCAGCCATAATCACACATGCATAGGCTGCACAAAACCAAAACTTTAAGTGTGGGGCATAAAGAGTAGAACATAAATGAAGTGAAGATTATATATAGTCATTTAATGTTAAACAACTTGTTATAATGCGTTTGAAGCCTTCCACCTAACAGTTGTTTATATGATTCCATAACATTTCATCTATATAAGCTGCCTATTTTTCTCAGTATAGTATTATGGTAGTTACAACAGGTGATATTTTTCCCAGAGAAATGAAACTGGATTGCCAACAGTGCCTTGTCTGTCATTATTTGTTCATTGCCCTGGTGTGACCATGCAGTTCTAGGCATTACAGTCTGGAACCACGTGACTGCTACGGCCGCAGGTTTGAATTCTGCCTCAGCCAAGGATGTGTGTGATGTCCTTAGGTTAGTTAGGTTTAAGTAGTTCTGAGTTCTAGGGGGCTGATGACCTGAAAAGTTAAATCCCATAGTGCTCATAGCCATTTGAACCATTTTTTCATTGCCCTGCTGTTTATCTAAATAAAATTACTTATTCTTCATTCAAGCTTATTCTGCATTCTCCTGATGATGCTATTAATGTAACTATGTTGTATAACTGCAGTCTGCCACTAAGGTATTAAACATGTACGTTAGTTGTGTGTCATATGTGAAGGCCTCTACATATGTTGTAGATGCAGTTACAGAGGAATTCATCTGTTGTTGTTTTTGATGATGATGATGATGTTGATGGTGGTGACAACAACTTCTTTAGTCAGAAGAACAGTTTGATGCAGCCCTCCACGGTAGTGTATCTTGTGCAAGGCTCATTATCTCTGGATAGCTACTGCAACCTACATCTGCTTGAACCTGGTTAGGTTATTGAAGCCTTGGTTTCCATCTTCAATTTTTACCCACAAATCTTCCCTTTATTACCAAAGTGATAACTTCCTGATGACTCAGAATGTGTGCTATCAATCAGTCCCTTTGTTTAGTTGAGCTATGCAATAAATTTCTTTTTCCCCACTTCATTTCAGTACCTCCTCGTTTGTTATTCGAGCTTCAGCATTCTCCTACAGCACACCTTTTCAAAAGCTTCAGTTCTGTTCTTGTCTGAACTATTTATCATCCACATTTCACTTCTGTACATCCCATGCAAATATTATCAGAAAAATCTTTATATTAAAGTCAACAGATTCATCTTTCTCAGAAATGCCAGTCTGCATTTTATACACACTTTGATTCAACTGTCATAAGTTATTGTGCTACCCAAATATCAAAACTCACAGACTTGTTTCAGTGTCTCATTTCCTAATCCAATTCTATCAGTGTCACCTGATTTCTTCTATTACATTCCATTACCCTTGTTTTACTCATGTAGCCCTGCCTCACTCCCATCTCAACTACTGATTTCCTTTCATGTCCTTTGACTCTAATGTCTCTACTCTGGTTTCCATACAAGATGTAGATAATTTTATGGAACCTGTGTTTTGCCTCACCTACCTTCAGAATTTGAAAGAGTGTTGAAAGCCTTATCAGAATCCACAAAAACTATAAATGCAGATTTGCTTTTTTTTTTCAGTTTACCTTCTAAGATAAGTTTTTGGAGCAGTATTGTCTCGTATTCCTACATTTCTCCAGAACTGAAATTAAAAGTCCCTGAAGTTGGCTTCTATAGGTTTTCCATTCTTCTGTAGCTAATTTGTATCATTGTTTTCTTACCATGATTTATTAAATGATGGTTAGATAACATTCATGCCTGCCAGCACCTGCCTTCACTGGAATTGGAATTATTTCATTTTGCTTGAAGTTTGAGGGTATTTCAGCTGTCTCGTATATCTTGTACATCAATATGAGAAACAACACCGAAATTGTGTTCTTTGTTCACTCTGTTATGATTTGTATTCTGGTGATATTTAGATTGTGTTGATGTCAAATTGAACTGCACTGGCTCATTAGTTGCCAGTAAATTGCCCAATATGCAGAGTCAAATGATTCAAATGATTACTGTTCAGCTTCCTCAATGGTGCTATGATGAACAGGAGACATCTAAATGTTGATATCAATTTTTGTATTACTCTTCTTTTGGTAACAAATTACTGTGCATTGAGAGACAGAAGTTGACAATACTGTTGCCTTCTGATGGTTTGGAAACTGCAACACAATGATATTGTGCCAGAGTACTCTTTAACAAGAAAGACATTATTACAGTATCCATCAGACTGACTGATTGCAATTACTCTATGGGCTCTTTTTTCCTAATTAAATCATCTTTACTTTCTTATGTACCTTGCCCACAAAGGGGAGAAAACTATTGGAATATTCACAGCATGGTATTTTATAGTGTCGACTGTGTGAATTAGGAGAAAACACTGTATCAGCATTTAAAGATTGTGAATGTCATGTTGAGTAGTAACATTTCTTTACTTACTTGTAGTTTTGGTTCGTCTATTGTTACATTCAGATAAGTTAGAGAAAACCGAGTATCAGCTGCACGAAGTTTGGCCACTGCAAAAGAACCCAGAACAAAACAATAGGTCACAACAGCTGCTGCTACACTCGCCATTTGCAGTGTGCTGCGATAGCGAGAGAAGCAGCGTTGTGCTGGTCGTCCAGTGCAGCCACAGGTGCATCTCATGACATCCTATTGAGACAAACAAGTACGCAAACGTTGTTAGTTTTCCTTGGTGTATAGAATAAGGACAAATTGGAAAAATCTTATAAGGACAAATAACCCCCCCCCCCACACACACACAGAGAGAGAGAGAGAGAGAGAGAGAGAGAGAGAGAGAGAGAGTGTGTTTTAAGAGTCATCAGGCAAGTTTTTGCTGGTATTTCAGCAGATATCCACAATTTCATGTTTGCAATGTGTAGCTGGAATCAGTCCAAACAAACACCCGTTATCGTATCTTCATTGTGAAGTCCAGTTTCAATGAAGAATGATAGTTAGTTTCCCATTACATACAAAATTATTTTTAAAGTGGAATTTTACATACCCAGATTACTCTAGTGTGATACTTGTTTTATCAAAATGTGTTATCAGAGACAGTAAACCAGGAAGGATAACCAGTAATCCGACAGTGACTGAGCAGGCAGCACAGGCCAGAGCAGTGCTGTCGCTGCTGGAGCACTGGTTATTCTTTTTAGTTTATTGTCACTCTTAACACATAATGATGAAAAAAATATCACGCTAGACTAATTTGGCACTGCTCAATCAAATGCTCGCATAAAATTCAACTTTTAAAAATAATGTTGTTTGTAACGGGAAAGAAAGATAAGACTTTTTGTTGACACTAGGCATCACATTCATGCAATGAGCAATATTTGTTTGGGCTGACTCCAGCAGTACATTGTAAAAATGAAATTGCAAGTGTCTGCCAAAACAGCAGAGGAAAAAAGCGTGGCGACTCTTAGGGGAGACACCTGGTATGTATGACAGTGGACACATTAACAGATGTGTTCTTTTATGTCTCCAACATATGTTGGTAAATATATATATCCTAGAGCAAGGAATAGTCCATTCTAAAGTTACATTTTATTCTTTAGTTAATTTTATGTCTATGGAATGAACACACAATCAGTATTGTATTGTGCACACTGACAAAAATTTGATTACAAATTATATTTAACACACCAGCTCTTTTATTGAAAATGTTATATCTGAGATTTTTTTAGAGAAATGGGTTTAGAGCAGCCATTAATGACAGATTGAATGTTGAATCTCACATTCTCTGGAATCTGCTGAAAGATGGAAGAAAGTTAAATGGGTTAAAATCAAGTGGACAGATGATATAAAATTTGTGTCAGTTAGTGGAACTGATTCTGTATCACCAAAAAATCTTGCGGACAGTGACAAATGGAATGGTTTCAAAACAAAGAAATGGCCTCTTTGTAATATTATGGATGTGATTAAAATTACCCTGTTTTCTAGCGAAGAAGTAACTGTTCCTTCCAATTTCAATTTTAAGTAAGCTAATCATTTGCCATTTTTGAAGTGGATATTGGTAACTCATTTAGAAACTACTTTTTGTTTAAAAAACATTAGAAGAGAGCACATTCACCCATTTGATTTACTGTGAAATGTGTGAAAAATGTTTTCTGCGTCATCCTAATTACAATTGTGCTTTGTTTTCATGAACTTTGGGTACACTAAAGTCTTTCCGCAGCCATCAGTAACCAGTATCTAGATCAGTTCATAATAGGAAACACTGACATGCATAATTCAAAGAAATGCAGTATTAGTATAATGTATCTCATAAATAAAAGTAAACAGTGAATTAAATACAATCTTTCATTTAATCTCCCCTTTTAGAATATTACTGACACACTGTCACTGATGTGTCTCCAAAAATCAATCAAGTAGAGCTAAGGCTGGATTCTGTCTCCACAGCATTTGATCAGAATTATGTTATTATTATTATTATTATTATTATTATTATGGTTGTTGTTGTTGTTGTTGTTGTTGTTGTTGTTGTTGTTGTTGTTTCAAGTACACCTAGTTACTAAGGATAAATTAGTAGGATAAGCCATTGATTAAGAAGTAAATGTGTTTGTTTCTAATCTTTTTTTAAACAAAAGTTTTAAAGTTGGTAACTTTCAACTGCTGAATTGACAAAAAGTGTATTTATTTATCAAATCAGGGTAGCTAAAAATTAATTTTCACTGTAAAAAATTAAATGGATGTATTTAAGCACTATCATCACACTGAAAAAGTTCTGTTTCTTACCTTAAGAATTTGACAGTTTGTTAGTACTAGGTTGAGTTTTTGCATGTACGGTGAATCAGAGCAATATACCAAAATATTATGGGTAAAAAATTGCTTAGTTTTGAGAATTCTCTTCAGTGCCACTATTTATTTACCACTGTCTCATTTTAAATTCTGAAGTTGCTTCCATTTGTTCCAGTTTTGAATCATTTCGATCTCTATGATGACCTGAATACAGTTCATGCCTAAAGGCTTACCTAAATTGCATTTTACACAAAAAAAATTGGGGCAGCTATGTTTGTGCCATTTACAGTTATTTAATACAGTGTTTACTTTTATTTATGAGGTACATTGTACTAATACTGCATTTCTTTGTATTATGCATATCAGTGTTTCCTAATATGAACTGACCTAGATGTGCCAGCTGCTAGGACAGTTGTGAACACTCCCATAGATACATAATTTCATTTATTTTATTGTTACTGTAGTTATGTAGTGCACAATATCAAATGGACTATGGCTATTATTATTTCTATTACTGATGTGTGTCTTGTGTGATTGGCTGACAAGTTAGTACAAAATTGTTGAGAAAACTTATTTATTTTTTCAACAGTGAACTACAGAGTGAAATTATATTTTCTCATATTCATGGTGGATGTCTTTTACGATGTCACACTTTCTTACAACTGCACAATTTCTGTGAAATACTTTCCTCTTCATCACAACAATATTTGGATGGAAGTTTCTGACTGCTATGTCTCAATTATATATGAGATGATTAGACATGTTTCATGTGAGCCAATGGATTAGCTGCATCTTGATGCTGCTTTGTGTGTCTTAAGATTATCGTAGAGGACTACACCTTACATGAAGTTACAAAATTTCAGTGTGTGTATGTGTAATTAAGCTTATTTGAGGAGCTGAGAAGGCTACCAGAACATTCCCGGGCCATATAGGAGCCTAACAAGGTGCAATTTTTGCCAGTTTGCTATTTTGACTGCTGTTTTGTTTTCTTACTGCTGAATTGGCTCCACATTCATTTCAAGAAGTCAGTATTTGATACTGAGAGCACAAACAAAATTTTAAATCTGTATTTATTTACTCCGTTGCTGATTTGTAACCATCTTTGGGACACACTTTTCATGCATACTGCTTGGTCCTAGGTTCTCCATAACAATGTGATTGACTTTTAATCACCGGAGGAGCTACTTGTTGGCTGTGGAATTCTAAAATTCTCTACCCTCCTACCCATTCTTCCTTTTTTTCTTATGTCCAAGCTGACTAATGAGAATAATTGCAGTAGCTCTTTCTTCCATGACAGTCTTCATTACGGATTTATGGCATCTTGCACTTAACTGTTGCATATGAAGTGCAGTATACACCAATCAACTGACAGTGAGTTTGCTATAGCATTGGTGAAAGTTCATATCAGTGCATATTTCTCAAGATGAAGTGGACTCAGTGGTATCAGGTATGTTTCTACTTTTGTTGCACCATAACACTTGCAGGAATAGAGTGCATTAGGGGAGTACGTGGAGGAAGGACCTACTCAACAGTCTACAACTCATTCAGTATTGCATTTTGTTTATGCTTGTGCACCAACTGAAATTTGAAAGAAGAAAGTTAAAGAAAAAAGTAATTTATTCACATTTGCTTCCCTCATTTGTGTGAAATAAGCCATGAAAATTTTAGGTTGTTTAGAAATGGGAATTTTATATATACAAGTCCTTTAATAGATTCAAACTGTGTGCTAGTCCAGCACTCCAACTCCCAAATAATGGAATCATGTAGTTGTAGTTATTAAACTTGTCAATC